>NW_004797870.1:0-1538 GCF_000002075.1 Aplysia californica | reverse complement strand
TCTTTTTTCCGAACTGGGGTCCCTTTGTTGGCTATTACTGCGGGGTGGCATTTGCTGTTGATTTGTTTGATAGACACACGCAAAGAAGAAAAACTCTTTCAAAGCCTGCACGCCGTCAAGTGTGCGCGGGTTCTGGAGGATAAAGTTTCACCGCTCGCTTCAAACGTAACCGAGTTGATTCTGAGTCTGTAAATTCAATACCTCATGCACCGGCAGTCACAGAAGCCGCCCGCCCCCGACCTGTATAGTTGTCAGTCCCGGTACAATACAAGAATACTAGAAGGATTTATCTACTGGCCCAACTTACCCCGATATACCTACATACTTGATTGGTTCTCCAACTCCTCGCTGGCACGGTTTACGCCACTGCGATCACAAGTCTTCACATTACGCCAAGTCCTCTCATAACTCCGCTGTATGGCTGGCACTGAATTGTTGGGAGGTGGCGGGGTGGGTGGTGGGGCGATTTCTTGTTGAAGGGATTAAAGCAATGAGAGCCTCTATACAATTTGGTCGTTTATCTACGCTTGGACGATACGTTTGTTTGGTTGTGTTGTGTTTATTGTTTGTTTACCAGTATTATAAACGTATGCGCTCTTTTATCGTCATTCTTAATTTCTTTTAAATGGGGGTCACTATAATTTCAACTGGCTGTGAAACCTCTGTATCTGTCTGTCTGTCTGTCTGTCTGTCAGTGTGTATTTCATCTTCATTTGATCATGCAAAGGGGGCTCTCGTGGCCCAGAGGTTAAGGTGTTGGCCTCTCATTCAAAGGTCCCGGGTTCGAATCCGGGTAGCGACCAAAATATTTTCTTCTCTTAAATTGTCTCCTTTCACTTCCTTTCCTGATCTCTAGCAATGTTCTGTTGTCTGCTTTCATCTCCTTTTTCTGCCCCCACCCTCTCACCTCCTTTGCCCCTTCCTCTGGGCTCCTGACTCTTTCTGCAGCATTTCTACTGCTACTCCTTGGCTCCTTCATACAACTGTCTTTCAGCCACACCCCTGATCTTCTGGTTGGAAAGATCTACACCTACCCTTCTCGGACAAGGACGAAAAATCTCGGATGGCCCGCGTGTAAGTTGCGCATGTTAAATAAGATCCTTTGGTGGTCTAAAATCGATAAGAGTAGGATTCGGCCGCCACCCGTGCAAAATTCAAAATTTCCTACCAACTGAAAAAGTTATGTGTCCTGCGCGCTCATATGACCTTATGCAGTTGCGAGCGCCGTAAAACACTTACCAAGAAAAATTATGCAAGTTTGTACTTTTCTGTGTAATCTTGACCCCCACTTTCCCATAATGTTCTGACACCCACGCTTAATGCTCTTGTGGTACCATTTATGCAAATTCGATAACTATGGCTCTTCTTTTTAACCCAGTAAATCTCAGAACGCCAAGGTAGAGACAGGCTCGTCATGTTCCAGAATGATACATACCAACTGACCTGGGTTACCCATGACCTAAAGCCGAGACGTCATATCTATTTTTGTCTCGTTCTTTACCATATTTACAAAGATTTTCATAAATGTCTGTCCGTCC
>NW_004797869.1:510663-511520 GCF_000002075.1 Aplysia californica | reverse complement strand
GGAGGGGGGGAGGGGGGGTCATTTATTGGACCCAGCCCGTCAGAACCAGTCCGAAATCAGACAGATACAACTGATGCCTAAAGGACCGACATGATTATAATATAGAGTCGATGTGAACGCAAGAAAAAAAACCCATTGACATTTTTAAAAAGTTTTGCTTCCATTGTTCCACTCCAATGTTAATGTCTTAGTTTTAATTTTAGTACGGGTTTTACGGCAAATGCATCATAATTAGGTCATAAAAATGCTGAACATTAGAGATATTAGAGCGTAACATACAAAGAAACGAATGAGAGATAAGGACGATAGATGTTTGATAGGAAAAAAGGACAAACCCACACCAGAGCACCCGCCAACCACCCACCACCCACGTTTACTGCAAACATTTCTTCACCCCAACGGCAGCAACTATACATCTAATTGTGTAGCAAGTGCCGCAAAAACTCTTATTAAAACTTTATCTAAAAAGAAAAAAAACAAAAACAAAAAAAAACTCAACCCTGAGACAGTGTCTGTTGCTAACATCTTCAAAAGCTACCTGTAGAGACTGTCAGATAGTCAGACTGCTGCTAGATGGGTTCTCCTAATGGTGAGTACACCAGGCGGCTACCTGGTACACTACGTGAGGGAGGGGGAGCGGGAGGGGAGAGAGAGAGGGACAGAGAGAGAGAGAGAGAGGGGGGGAGACAAGGAGAGGGTGGGTGAGATAAAAACTGGGAAGGACGTTAGAAAGATTTGCTTTGTGTCTTTTTCTATAAAAATTAAAGAGATTTCAATTCATTGTCGTGGAGATAGCATGAGAGGGGGGGGTGAGGACGGGGAGGGAGGGAGAGAGAGAGACGGGGAGGGAAAGAGTG
>NW_004797869.1:508629-509608 GCF_000002075.1 Aplysia californica | reverse complement strand
CTCCCTCTCCCTCTCTCTCACCCACGCATGCTCCACTCCCTTCCCTTCTCTCTGACTCTAAAAGTAAAACGGAAAAATATTGGTTCAACTTTCCGAACACTCCAGAGCCCCCACCAACACCCCGCAAGCAGATGGA
This sequence comes from Aplysia californica, assembly GCF_000002075.1. NCBI lineage: Eukaryota > Metazoa > Mollusca > Gastropoda > Aplysiida > Aplysiidae > Aplysia > Aplysia californica. The sequence goes on along the minus strand of NW_004797869.1, from coordinate 509,472 downwards.
TACATATACAATACAATATAATGTTACATCATTGTATTATATACAAGGGAAAAAAAGAAGAAAAAAGGAAAAAAGCATGTAATCCAAACAAAGACGTGCAGACACCTGTACATGTAGTTGTTCAACGTAGGCGGGGATAGTGGCTGCCGCTTCTGTAGAGCTGTTACAATGTTATAACTGCAAGCTTTAGTTTTAGTAAGAGTTTTACGGCACTTGCAACACAACAAGGTCATATAAGTGCCGAAGATTAGAGGTGTTACAAGAGAGTAACAAACATAAAAAGAAGGAGAGATAAGTACGATAGATGTTTGATAGGAAAGAAGTAGCAAACCACACCAGAGCACCCGCCAACCACATGCGCATAAGAAACTTTACGAGTTGGCGTTGTGCCTATAGTGTGTGTGTGTGAGTGAAACGCCGCAGACGTGGGAACAGGACAGATAGTACAAGGAACTAGGCAGCTTGGCGCTCTGCCGACAGTGTGAAGGGATACCGCAGAGGTGGAACAGGATAGACAGTGCAATGAACTAAGCAGCTTGGCGGTGTGCCTACTATAGTATAGTGTGAGTGAACGCCGCAGAGGTGGGAACATGACAGACAGTGCAAGAAACTAGGCAAGTTGGCGTAGTGCCGACAGTATGAAGGTACGCCGCAGATGTGGTAAAAAGACAGACGGTGCAGTGGTATAAGTAAAGGAGATAGACAGAAACGGTAGAAAGGTAAAGAAACAAAGTCGGACCTACCAGTGGTGTCCTTCTCCCACCACATACAGCGACTGACAAGATAATGGAATACAAACATAGGAGAAGGGAGACAGGGGTGGGGGAGACGGGGAGGAAGGGG
>NW_004797869.1:505088-506757 GCF_000002075.1 Aplysia californica | reverse complement strand
AGACAGACAGACAGACAGACAGACAGACAGACAGACAGACAGACAGACAGACAGAGACAGAGACAGAGACAGAGACTCAGTGAGTGAGAAAAAATACACGAAAAGCGTTTCCCTTACACTCTGTGTTCGATGCTATCACATTCTGCCCGACCACTGTTCCTTCCTTGGAGTAACTATATCCTTCGCTCACCCCTTGTGTCCCCCATCTGTTGTCACATTCGTTCCCGAATCATTTCCTCGGCGGATTCCCTCACCTCCCTATCTCACGACACATCTCATCACTTTTTCCTTCTTTCGTTCCGTCCTTTCCATTCCCTTCCTCCCGTATCCCCCTTTTCCATTCCCTTCCTCCCGTATCCCCCTTTTCCATTCCCTTCCTCCCGTATCCCCCTTTTCCATTCCCTTTCTGTATCTTGACGTATCATATCCTTCCTTTTGTCTCGTTCTTTTCTGCAACCATTCATTTCTTTCTTCTTTCCTTCCTTCTCCCCTTGCCAATCTCTTGTTTGACGTATTCCATCTTTCCTTCCTCTCCTTATTTTCTTCCACTCTTCATTTCTTTCTTTCTTTCTTCCTTCCTTCTTTCCTCTCCCATCTCTCTTCCCTTGATTCTTTTTTTTATTACATATTGAGACAGCTCATCTTTGCCCTCTTTATTTTTTCTTTTTTTTTTCTTCTCTTTCCTTCACACCTCTTCTATTTTCATACTTCAATCACATCTATCTACGAGTGTCATTTATTATTTCCTCTTTGAGAAAACAAACACACCACCACCACTCTTCCTTATATCTTCAGATTCTGCGATTGGCCCTATCTATCTTTCCTCCCTCCCTCTCCCTAACTTCCTTCCTTCCTTCCTTCCTTCCTTCCTCCCTTCCTTCCTTCCTCCCTTCCTTCCTTCCTCTCTTCCTTAATTACCACTTCTCTCTCCTTCATTTTTATTTTTTCTTCATTTATCCCCTTCTTCTTTCATTCTTGTCTTCCCAACTCGTAATATACAGGTTAAAAATTTCAGAAACGTTAAATCAATGCACCTGTCTTTCTTCTTTCTATTCTCCTTCTTCTTCACATCTTTTCCCTCCCTCTTTCATGCCTCTCCAGGCTTCTCCGTCCTTTTCAGCAATATCACTCACATACACTCCACATTTCCTTTTTTCAAATAACCAAACATTTCTCACTTCCTACCCTTCTCCCAAACTCATCCTTCCTTCCTTCCTTCCTTCCTTCCTTCCTTCCTTCCTTCCTTCCTTCCTTCCTTCCTTCCTTCCTTCCTATAACCTCATCCTTCCTTCCTTCCTTCCCTCCTTCACTCTCATTTCCCTCATCTCAAAATCTCTCCGACATTTCTATTTATTATGCATCAATCTTTAATTTTTCTATCATCTCGTTCATCCCTGGCCCACCCCCCTCCCCTTTCATCCCCTTTCCCCCCAAATCCCAGACCACAGCACAGCCTGTGGTGCACCGCTTTATGAATATGCAAATGTGACCTTTGGCCTGAGTGATATTATGATTCGGCCAGATATTATGAAGAGATCTGACCAGAGCTGATGCTGGCAGGTTAGGATGGACTGAGAAGTTTTTGATGTCCAATATTTAGACTCAGTCCATTTCTGTTCATTCCACCGATTGAAGATATGTGTGTGTGTGTGTGTGTGTGTGTGTGTGT
>NW_004797869.1:501955-504988 GCF_000002075.1 Aplysia californica | reverse complement strand
AGAGAGAGAGAGAGAGAGAGAGAGAAGAGCGAGAGATAGGAAGAAGAGCGAGAGAGAGGAAGAAAAAGAGAAAGAAGAGAGAAAGAAGAGAGAGGAAGAGAGAGGGGAAAGAGAGAGTAAGTAAGCGTGAGAGAGAGAAGAATGCATAAAACCAAGTGGGTGCACACCAAGAGTGCAAAACAGTGCGGTGCACAAGAGAAGAAAAATAAATGTACTCACTCCTCTGCTCCACCTTCAGTCTATCCTTCATCAGACTCATCCTGTCTGTCTGTGTGCCCCCGGGGCGGTGACCGACCCTGCCTCACTCCCTCCGCTCTCTCTTTCTCTCACTCCCAGGTTCACCGGACACTGGTCAGTCCACTCACAAAGATCCACGCTTGTTGTTAATCCACGGGCTTAATCCATGATCCGGGAAGACAGTAATCTATCCACCCGATTTGATGTGGGGGGAAAAAAGTTTTCGCTATCTCATAATCCAGTCCCACCTGCTCTAGCGACCACCTGTCCAAGACAATCACCTGTACAAACGACCACCTGTCCAAGACAATCACCTGTCAAAGGCAATCACCTGTACAAACGACCACCTGTCAAAGACAATCACCTGTACAAACGACCACCTGTCCAAGACAATCACCTGTCAAAGACAATCACCTGTACAAACGACCACCTGTCAAAGACAATCACCAGTACAAACGACTACTTGTCAAAGACAATCACCTGTACAAACGACCTGGTCTTAATTCCTCCTCCGTGTTTATTTTATAGTATGACACTCACACTACTAGATCTAGATTCTAAATCTAGATCTAGTCTAAAACAATCTTTCTCCTCTGTTTAGTTTTGTAGAGGTTTTACGGCGCTCGCAAACTGCATAAGGTCATAAATGAGCACCGCTAGACAGGCTTAGACAAATTCGACTGTACCAAAAGCAGCTTCTCACTCTGCAGCACACACACACACACAAACACACTCTCGTGCCTCCGCTCTGCTCTTCCGTGGTGAAGTGTTCAGTGCATGGTAAACGTCAGTGCAGACTTTCTCTCTATAACGGAAACATTGTAAACTAATCATCACGCATCCACACATACAAATACTAAATCTCACTTGGTCCCTTTTGTGGAACAACTTCTCACTATGTCACAGCATTCGCCGGCTCAGCCCTCTGCTCTAAAACATACACAACAATAGACCCATTATGAAAGACAAGTCGTCACAAGTGCTCCCTTTTTTTCTTTCTAGGAATAAATCAGTTCGTGCAATCATCTGGTTTAGATTTTCACTCTATTATAATATAAAACAGCCTACAGGCTCCAGAAAGATAGATAGAGCAGGTCAAACAAACATTAGACAAAAACTATAATATAATCAGGCAACAGGCGATAACTAACGAGAAAAAGATGTTTGCTCCTCCCCTCGACATCGTAAGGTAGATCTAACAGGCCGGAAGTCAAGTAACATACATGTAACATTATTATTGTACATTTGGAAAGGACTGATTTTTCTTCTGTTCCTTCGTAGAAGAGTTGCTACATTAGAATTACGACATTCTATATGAAATTTTTGGCCGTTTGGAGTTACTAAGACAATGGGGACATAAACCAAAAGTTCTAATATATATCTGTCCTATCAAAATTGTAAGATAATTCCGAGTCGTAATCACAATATTCAAAGAATTATTGCATTCGAAAAAGCTTGACATGATGTGAAACAAGATTTTTAACTTCAAATTTCTCATAACTAGATATTCGATCTAATCTAGATTTAGATCTAGATCTAGATCTAGATCTAGAATCTAGGCGCTGAGCAGATAGAACGTCGTACCTCAAGGTTAGCGAAGTGTTTGGGTAACTTTTATAACGCCAGTTCACATTGTGGCTGTATAACATACATTACATATACATGTATAGGCACTCTTACCAGAAACCACATCAGCTTCCTCTCGCCTCTTTTCTTCCTTTGTTGAAAACGTTTTGGGCAATAATAGACCACATACATCGGCTCACATCTCACATCATCTTCCGTCCTTCATCAACATTTTCTTATACATTTCTATCTTCAGATATTTACTCTAAAAACCACACACACGTCATCATCTCGCACATCCAAGAAACACCAGCCAGCACTTGCAACTTCCCCCCTCGTGCTCCACGATTTCGCTTCACAACACAGACCGGTCACACTTTTCATTTCTCCCGCACGGACGAAAGACTCAAGAGTGAGCACATTCGGCTAATTAGAATCTTACCCCCACACACACTTGCACTCACTGGCACACGGGAGGGGACAGGGGGGGGGGCAGGAAATCGAGTCAACAGTTTGTCCCAGAGATTGGTTTGTCCCACGCCATAGACCGGTCAAACTTTTCATGTTCTCCGCACGGACTAAACGGACAAGAGTGAGTAGAATCACTCACACGTAGCCCCCGTGAACCCTCGCTCTGGCGTGGTTCGTTCTTTCTGTCCTATCAAACATCTGTCGCCCCTATCCCTTCTCCTTCTTTTCTTTGTATGTTACTCAAAAGTGACACCCAAACCTCTTTGGTGACATTTCTTATCTTCGGCATAAAGATCTATATGTTAACTTTCTGTGTTGCAAGTGCCGAAAACTCTTACTTAATCAAAACAAAACACTCCCGCGGAATGAAAAAACAAAACAAAACAAAAAAACCAACGACAAACAAAAAAACATGGATCAACAGTTTGTCCCACGACATAGACCGGTCAAACTTTTCATTTCATCCGCAAGGACGAAAGAGTCAAGAGTGAGCACACACAGCCTTGGCCTAATTTAATCATTATTATAATTGACCACTCCACCGATGGATACTGGACACTGAACTGTACAGAACACACAGAAACTGGCACTGGCACACAAGGGGAAAAAAAGCCACTGAGCCAACCAGTCTGTCCCCGGCCTCACTCTCACAGAGGGGGTGTGTCCACTGACGGGCCAGCTCCTCGGGCCACCGGACAAAACAAACGGTCAACAGCTACTGTTGTCTCAAGTACCGACAGTTTAACCTCCCCTGCCCCC
>NW_004797869.1:497297-500681 GCF_000002075.1 Aplysia californica | reverse complement strand
TCTCTCTCTCTCTCTCCCTCTCTCTCTTTCGTTCTTTCTTGTCTCAATCTCTCTTCTCTTCTCTTTCTCTCTCTTTCTCTCCATCATCTGTATATATTTTGCTTTCTCGTTCATCCCCTCTCTCCCATTGCGTCTCTCTCGCTCTCCCCCCTCTCTCTCTTCCTCTCTCTCTTCCTCTCTCTCTCTATCGTTACCTATATCTCTTTCTCCCTCTCACTCGCTCACTCACTCAGCCCCCCTCCTCTCTCTCTCTCTCTCTCTTTCTCTCTCTCTCTCTCTCTCTCTCTCTCTCTCTCTCTCTCTCTCTCTCACTCACCTGGACACAGCCTCTCCACCGTTGGGTATATTCTTACTCCCAGGCGCTGACGTCACGCCTGCGCTGTGGTCACCGCTCTGACCTTGACCCGAAGACGAACTTTGACCTCGAGGCTGACCTTGGAGCTGCAGCTGTTGCTGCTGCTGCTGCTCGCCTGGCTGTTTGTGCGACTGCTGCTGTTGTTGCTGAGGCTGTTGTTGTTGCTGTTGTCGTTGCTGTTTTTGCTGTTGCTGTTGCAGTGTCTTCTGCTGCTGTTTGTATCGAGAAAGGCTAAAGAACAGCCCCAGTATGGACTTCAGGTTTCCATCCTTGATATCTGAAACATTGACGGAAGACCATCATCATCAAAATGCTAGACAGACATCGACAATCATGGTTCGCCATTCATTCCTTTTCTCGGATGTTTAAAAAACAGGATAATATGGTCGCTTTTAAATGCTGTTTTGAGAAAATCAAAGGTAAAGTTTTTGGATCCTAGTTCAGTTTCTTCAAAAGACAAGAAGAGTTTCCTCTATAACCAAACAAGTATACACACCAATGAAACCAAAATTCTCCTATAGGTAGAACAATGCCCACTTTTGGTGTAGGTCAAGATTTCTGGAAATCCCCGTTATCTGGGTTAGCCCTCTTGTCCTTAAAAGCTGCCATATTGTCCTGATCTTTCCCCGCCACCCGTCTGTTTAAGCTCTCCAAGTAGGTTGCTGTGACTCGTTTGCCTTCAATTTTGTCAGTGAGATCGAGATGTTCAATCAAGGCCTTTATGTCTATTCATGTGTCCCAAAAACTGCATTTGTCGTTTCCTGTTTGTTCGTATCAGCGATCGCCCCACTTGGGCTTCATCAAGCACTTCCTCATTTGATTTCTTTTCCTTCCAAGAAATTATCTGCAGTCTTACAAGAAACAACATTTCTGTTGCTTCTATGATCTTTTCCCTGTCTATAGTGATTGCCCAGCATTCATGGCCGTGCAGAAGGTGACAGGAGATACACTGAAGAAATTATGTCTACTTGCATGTTTGGTTTGATTGTTTGTTTGTTCGTCTGTTCGTCCATTTTTTCCTTTAGTTCCAAAAGTACAAGACTTGTTAACCCTTTCAGGACAAATCCCTGATACGTCAGCCACATAACCTGTTATCTCTGTATATTACACCATAAAAAGTACTTTTTGAAAGAGTTAAAAAAGAAACGCTATGTAAATAATTGAAAAATGTTTCTTCACCAGTAAACTAGAACATGGACAACGAAAGTGGAACAATCAGTGCAACATCATCATCGACATCAATGACGACAATAACAAAATGACGTAAGGCAGCTTCAAGGAAGGGATGGGTCCGAATGTAGGCGGCCTTCTCACCAAAAAGCAGCAACAACAAAAATGGATTGAATTTAAGTAATTTTCGTTGTCGGCCAGTCCAGTGAGTACAGTGTAAGAATGCTCCGTCAGATTAGAGGTGTTACAAATGAGTAACAAACACAAAAAAGGAGGGGACATAAAGACGATAGATGTTTGATAGGAAAGAAGAAGCAAATCACACCAGAGCACCCGCCAATCACCCAATGCCGGAGCCAACCGTCCGAGATACAGGGCCTGAACTGAGAATGCCTAGGTCCGAATCCTTTTATCTACATCGTACATTTGCAAACTTAGAATGTGTACGACGTCTCATCCCATCCCTATCAGAAGCAAAAATAAACGTGCCTGCTCCATTTTTCCAAAATGATGGGAAACGCGCACTGTTCAAAGAAATGTTAAACATAATAGAATAACAAACAATAATGTAAACAGTTAATTAATGAATTCGATGACCTCTCACCTTTGGCACTGACCCCGTCCACGCTGACCCCTAAGTTGGCCAGGAAGGAAAGGCTGGTGTTGATGTTCTCCACCTGTTGAGAGATAAGATAAGACAATTACAAGATAAGATAAGATAAGATTTTTGTTTTCATCCCTTACCCATTCATATGAAATTGACGCAATCTGATTAGTAGGAAAAAGTGCGTATGATAGTGTCCATGACGTGCATACTTGGAATGACGACAAGTAACTTGTTACAGATAGAGATTAAAGGATTGAAGATGTAAGTCATTGATCTGAGAGTGGGGAAGATTTTAAAAATAACAGTGGTGATGAGTGATGATGTGGGATTGCGTTAAAGTAATGTTAGCGTTAGACATATGGGTAAGATACGACAAGATAAGATAAGATAAGATAAGATAAAGTGAGATGAGATTTTAGTTTTAGTAAGTGTTTTACGGCACTTGCAACGCAATGAAGTCATATAAGTGCCGAAGATTAGAGGTGTTACAAGAGAGTAACAAACACAAAATTAAAGGAGGAGAGATAAGGACGATAGATGTTTGATAGGAAAGAAGAAGCAAACCGCATTAGAGCACCCCCAACCGCCCACTGAGATGAGATGAGATGAGGTGAGGTACATGAGAGGAATACGATAAGATGAGATGAGATGAAATGAGGAGAGATGAGATGAAATGAGGAGAGATGAGATGAAATGAGATGAGATGAGGAGAGATGAGATGAGAAGAGATGAGGTACAGAGAGAATTATGATAGGATGAGATGAGATGAGATGAGATGAGATGAGATCTAATGAAAGGGGTAAGATGAGATGAAATGAGATGAGATGAGGAGAGATGAGATGAAATGAGATGAGATGAGATCTAATGAGAGGGGTAAGATGAGATAAGATGAGATGGAAAGCACAGGCACTGGGTTGCGGCGGTACCGCCCAGCACTTATACGCGTCTTCACAATATATTATGATTACACTAACAACCGGCCCCAAAACACAGTCACACGACACAAATGAACAATTATTCTGAAATCTGGGTCATGCAAACAACCTTAATCTGATCATCGAAGTCAGAAGAGAACATTCTGGTCTGCGCTATGAAGCCATATAAATTCAGGATAACAGCCAATTAGTGCTTGGAAATAGTAAGGCAGGTGATTTAGTTCAAGAAGAAAAGAAAGAGAGAGGACAATAGTCATACAGTGCGAGGGAAAAGGAAGACAGGATAATAGTGATGTGGTCATAGAAACCCCCCCCCC
>NW_004797869.1:492996-494955 GCF_000002075.1 Aplysia californica | reverse complement strand
GCGTGTGTGTGTGTGTGTGTGTGTGTGTGTGTGTGCTTGTGTGTGTGTTCTTCAAATAGCTAAAATCATCTTTCGCGTATTACATCCCAGAGAGACAGAGACAGAGACAGAGGCAGACAGAGAGACAGACAGATAAACGGAGACAGAGAAAGACAGAGACAGAGAGAGAAAAAGAGAGAGAGAGACAGAGAGAGGGAGACAGAGAGAGAGAGAGAGAGACAGAGACAGAGACAGAGAGAGAGACATAGAGAGAGCGAAAGATAGAAAGAAAGGCAGAAAGAGAAATGGAGAGAGGGTGAAGGGGAGGGAAGGCAAGCGGGAGGGAAGATGTCAAGAGCATACAAACAAACGACAAAAAAATAATCCCCAAGAATCACGGTAGTTTTCGTCTTGCTGATTCGATTTTCCTTTCGTTATGATAATATGATTACATCGACCCTTTTCAACATCACAAGATCATATTTATATGGTCGCTTTTAAGCACAAGGGGGAATATCTCGAAAAATGCTATTCTGAAAAAAATCGAAAGTAAAGTTTTTGGACCCTTGTTCAGTTTCTTTAAAAGACAAGGAGAGTTTTCTCTATAACCAAACAAATATAAAACACATAAATGAAACCAAACTTCTTCGATAGGCAGGGCAATGCCCACTTTTGGTGTAGGTCAAGATTTCTGGAAACCCCCGAAATCTGGGTTAGCCCGCTTGTCTTTAAAGGCGACCATATAAAAGGCGGGATCTCTGACAGGACCTAACCAAGCGAGTAAAAGTAAAGTTTAGCTGCCCATCCCGATCTTACTTGACCTAGTACGCACATCGAGGGTCTCCACTCTCAGGGGGGCTACATTTGAGAAGTCGTGACGTCATTAATGAAAGTCGTTTTCAACTTATTTTCTTATTTAAGGAACAGGGGCGGGGTGAGGGGGGATGGTGGTCAAAGTTTACTTGTACAACAAAACTGGGGTAAAGAACTACGAAAACACACCAGACAATTCTAATATATTTAAATGATTGTCCGTGGGTGGTTGGCGGGTGCTCTGATGTGGTCTGCTCCTTCTGTCCTATCAAACATCTTCTATCATTAAGATCTCTCCTCCTTCTTTTTTGTGTTTGTTACTCTCTTGTAACACCTCTAATCTTCGGCACTTATATGACCTTATCATGCTGCAAGTGCGTAAAACTCTTACTAAAACTAAATGATTCCCCCCCAACCTCCCTCAAATACACCCCGTGAAGCAAACCTGTACCGCCCCATAATTTGGGACTCGTACCACAGTCAGACACATTGCCCAGAATGATACTACAATCTGAACCAACGATGCGCCCAAACGATCTCTAACAGAGGCAAAGTTCACCAGACAGTAAAATATTTTACAGGATTGGCAATAAACTACTCGCAGAATACAAAGTTGGTGAGTGATTGGCGAGCGCTCTGGTGTGGTTTGCTCTTTCTCTCCCATAAAAAAAATATCTATTGTCACTATCTCTCCCCGTTTTCTTTTCTTTTAGTTTTAATAAACGTTTTACGGCACTTGCAACACAATAAGGTCATATAAAAGCCGAGGATTAGAGGTGTTACAAGAGAGTAACAAAACACAAAAAAGAAGGAGAAGGGACAATGACGATAGATGTTTGATAGGAAAGAAGGAGAAGGGACAATGACGATAGATGTTTGATAGGAAAGAAGGAGCAAACCACGCCAGAGCACCCGCAAACCACCCACTTCATTTTCATTGTATTTTACTCTCAAACAAAACCTCTCAATCTACGGCACTTATATGATCTGTCTGTGTTGCAAGCGGTGTAAAACTCTTACTAAAACAAACACTAAGGCAAAGCTGAAAATACATAAACTCGTCCGCCACACCCCAGTTTCAGAGCTGACTGCTGTCTTGTGTACAGGCTCCAATTTCAGACTTTTGGGAGTCTTTTTTCCCCTTTTCTACTTAATATTAATAATAAT
>NW_004797869.1:489971-491023 GCF_000002075.1 Aplysia californica | reverse complement strand
CAACAAGTAGCGGGACAGGTAGCATCCTCATAAACTTTGCCAACTCGTCAATTAACTGATAGATACCGGTGAAGATCAAAGGGTACGGGATCAAATCCCGACAAGGCGCCCTTTTTTGCCCCAGACAACGAATCCGCCAAGGTTTCATTGATCTACAGATGAACATCTGTAAAAAATAAACCCAACCCAACAAAAAAAACCTAGATTGGCGTTCAGGCCAGAAACCTTTCAAAGGCGCCATTAAAAACGTCTGCATTATTAAAGAAGCTTTGGTTTTTTTCACCCATGGCCTCTCTGTCTCTCACTGTTTCTCTGTCTCTTTCTGTCTCGCTGTCGCTCTCTCGTTCTCTCTTCCTCTCTCTCTCCCTCTCTCTCTCTCTCTCTCTCTCTCTCTCTCTCTTTCTCTCTGTCTGTCTCTCTCTCTCTCGTTCTCTTTGTCTCTCTCTCTTCCCATACCTCTCTCCTCTGCCTCACTTTCTCTCTTTCTCTCTCTTGTTCTATCGTACCCTCTTCACCCTCTCTCCCTTTCTCTCTCCCCACTTTTTCTTTCTCCCCTTTATCCCATCTCCCATCTTCTTTCTAACTTTCTCTCCCTTTCAACCTCCCGCCCACATCGCTCTGTCTTTCTTTCTCTCTCTCTTCAATTTCTCTCTCTCAAATTCTCTGTCTCGCTCTCCATTTCTCTCTCTCTCTCTCTTGTTCTTTCTCTCTTTCTCCCTCCCTCTCTCTCTTTTTCTCTCTCTCAATTTCTCTCTCTCACTTTCCCCCTCTCTCTTTTCTCTCTCCCCCCTCTGTCTTTGTCTCTGTCTGTCTGTCTGTCTGTCTGTCTGTCTGTCTGTCTGTCTGTCTGTCTGTCTGTCTGTCTGTCTGTCTGTCTCTCTCTCTCTGAGCGTCATAAAACTTAATAACTTTTCCTGGACAATCGATTTAATCTCCGATACACTTTGGAAAGTTCTGCATCAAGCATAATGGCGGACGGGTGCACAGATTAGTCCAACAGTGTGTATTTGCTGGCCTGTAACACGTGGTAGCTAGAAAGCGAACCCCCCCCC
>NW_004797869.1:486962-488531 GCF_000002075.1 Aplysia californica | reverse complement strand
GAGAGAGAGAGAGAGAGAGAGAGAGAGAGAGAGAGAGAGAAAGACAGACAGACAGACAGACAGACAGAGAAAGAAAGAGAGACAGAGAGAGAGAGAGGGAGAGAGAGAGTGGGGATGACAGACTTATTATGACTGTGTAGGTAAGTGTGAGTAAATAACCCTGAGAACAGACCAATCTTCCTCACTTTCTGATCCACTCACCGAGATAGAACTCACCCTGGCTCTATCTCGCCACTGGCCTGCACTCTATGACATCACATCTACTACTATAATCCGCACGTGCATTCTACTGGAGAGTTGTTTGGGGGAAAAGGGAGTGAGGTGTGAGGGGGAAAATGGGATGGAGGTGGAAGAAAGGGGTGGATGGGTAGGAGTGGAGGTGGTGGATTTTTCTTCTTTTTTTTTTTTGGGGGGGGGGGGGAGTAGTGGGTTGTGGTTTGCAAAGAAGACTGGAGGTGCAGACATTATTGGCACGGGTACAAATTCAACACACTCCGAAGATTATATAAATAATATGCATATATATATCCGCTCTCTTCTTCTTATATTTTCCCTGTGCCTAAGCTTTTCTCTAACCGAAATCCCCCTCCCCCCCACACACAAAAATCCCCATCTTCTCTTAGAGCCTTAATTCATCCTCTCTCCATCACCTCACGCCGCCCCCATCCACCTCCATCCCTGCATTACTTGAATCTTCACCCCCTCCCCTCCAAACACCCCCCCCCTTTCAACACCCGGTATACTTGGCTCTCAACATCTAACCCCAGCCCATCCCCTAGCCTACCCCCCCCCCTTCCCAAACTAGCTCCCTCCTTTCCCTGAGTCTCTCCCCCCCTCCCACCCACACTATTTCCCTTACACCAAGAGAAACCAATGTAGGACAATTGAGCTGATCCATCTTTGCCCACAAAACTTGATCTCTTCATTTTTTCCCTTTTCTTTTCAAATACCCTCTTTAAAACACAACCAACCTGAATAGACCCACATCAGTTAAAGTAAAGAGATTTAATCACCGCAAAACCCCAAAACGACAGACAGTGAAAAATGAAAAGCAGGGACAACAAAAAAAAACACAACCCAAAAACGATCGCATCTCATAGTCATTTTGTCATCCTCAAACCCCTTACCCACCCTCTTTTCAACCCATTCCCTGAAAGAGGCCCATAAGGAAAATAATTTTCAAAAACTGTGAATAAAAAGAAAGTTTTAAGAAAGGAAAGAAAAAACCCAAAAAACAAAACAAAACCAAAAAATATTCTTTGCCCTTTCGAAGGCTGCCTGCATCAGAACACTGCACCCAACATAAAAGCTATAAATAACTATAAAAAACTGGCATAAAACACACGTCCGACTACTTGAAACCAGACACACGTTTGCCCCATCTTCGGTTAAATCGTTCTCCCATTTCAATTCTATCCCTCCCTCCCCCCTCCCCCTCCCTCTGACATCGTCCTCTCCAAAGATATCCTTCCCTCATCCCACTCCCCAATACATGCTGCTGCCATCTTCTCCTCAAACTTCCTAGCTCGTCTTTTTCAGACTTTTCCTTTCCCTTGACCTCATAACCCC
>NW_004797869.1:480501-481941 GCF_000002075.1 Aplysia californica | reverse complement strand
ACAACAACAACAACAACAACAACAACAACAACAACAACAACAACCATCACTTCAATTCATACAAATAAACATTGATATTTCATTATTTCAACAGCAGACAGAAAATCCAACACCTCGGACACTCGAAATCACAAACAACAGAATTGTAGGTGGTTGGCGGGTGCTCTGGTGTGGTTTGCTCCTTCTTTCCTATCGAACATCTATCATCCTTATCTCCCCTTCTTCTTTTTTATGTTTGTTACTCTCTTGTAACACCTGTAATCTTCTGGCGCTCATATGACCGTATACAGTTGCGAACGCCGTAAAACCTCTACTAAAAATAAAACTAAAACAAGTGCCGTAAAGCTCTTACTTAAACTTAACACCTTCCCTATCAGCCCCTGTCTTCATTTCTTCCACCCCGTCCCTAGATGACCTTATACAGTTGCGAGCGCCGTAAAACCTCTACTAAAACTTTAAAAAACAACATAATTCCTTTAACCAGTCTCTGCTGCATCCCATAGACCATCTTCTGACAACGCAACAAGTGTTATAGAACCCAGAATCCTTCGGAATAGGTCAGGGGTATAGATCTAGGTCCCTGCGGTTTTCATCGGTTAAAGATGTATCGGTAAAACGTAGAGAGAAAAAAAGTAGGAAAGAGAACGAATAAAGTGATGTATTGCGTCAATGAGAACTTGCCCTCGCACTGTGCACGACTCCACGACCTCCCCGCTTGTCGCCGTCTGGTTCATCCACACTCCAGTGTCTCGACAGATTGGATTTCGTCCTCACTTACTGACACCTCCTCGTCCCCCCTCCCTCCTTCCGAATAATCCACCCTCCTTCACTCACCCTCCCCCCTCTAAACCATTCCCCCTCTCTCACCCCCCCCCTTTTCCAAACCACTCCGATTCAACTGTTGGACATCTTTGCTGACACCCACCCCTTGGCGCTTATATGACTTTATGCAGTTGTGAGCGCCGTAAAACCTAACTAAAACAAACAAAAACAACAACCCCCATCCCTCACTCCCTCTCCCCCTCCAAATCATCCACCCTTTCTCACTCTCCTCCCTCCTACCATTCCCCTTCACACCCCTCTTCCTTTTTTTCATCGTCCCAAACCGCAAGTGGTTGAGGCTGGGTCAGCTGAACTAGGTCTCTCACCAAGCGCTCCTTTGGGAGAGACAGAGCTGTAGATTTACTGCCGGGACACAATGTAATCAGATAAAAAAAATGCAACAGTGGCCGAATGGTTAGAGAGTTCAGACCACAGAATTCTACTCTTATTGAAATTTGTGGTTCAGACTCACAATTTAATAACGTCACGCAAGTCTTAGTGTCGGTGACACGGGGGTTCAGATGGGTGGGCACGAGGGTATGTCCTTGAGCAAAACACGATAACCCTATAACCCTAACTCAATAAACTAGATTTTTTTTAAAAACCCAAGAACCCCCC
>NW_004797869.1:476923-477973 GCF_000002075.1 Aplysia californica | reverse complement strand
GACAGACAGACAGACAGACAGACAGACAGACAGACAGACAGACAGACAGACAGACGGACGGACAGACAGACAGGAAAAAATCTCCCACATGTGATGAAAATGTAAAGAGGGAAAGATTAGAATTAACAATCGTATTTGTAACACTAATGACAAAACACAAAAAGAAATGTCATTAACGATAGCAAAAACAGAAGCAATAGGGCAGCAACAACAGCAATAACAGGAAGAGAATGTTTAAACTACATCGTCAAAAAACGGACTCAGCAGCATCAGCAACAGCTACGACAACAACATAAAAACAGCAACAACACCAACATAGACCACATAAAAACAGACAACACCAGCAACGAAAACATAAAAACAGACAACATCAGCAACGAAAACACCAAAACAGACAACACCAGCAAATCAAACATAAAAACAACAGCAGCAGCAAAAACACATGTGAACACAGACATTAAAAACAGCATCAGCAAGAAGAACGCAAACATGCAAAACAACAACAGCACCAACAAAGCAACCATAAAAAACATCAACAACAGCACCAACAAAGCAACCATAAAAAACATCAACAACAGCAGCAACAACAACAAAAACAAAAAATAGTAATAACAAAACGGCAAACAGTAACGTTAGAAAAAATCTAGGCCAACTAAGGTCCTGGTGGCTCTTTCAAAAGGTCATGACGTTATTGCAATAAGCATAAGAATTAATTACTGTATTAAATAAATCATGTAAAAACGTTTCTTTCATCTGAGAGTTCTTTGTCTCGAAAAACTCAGAAAAACCCTTTTCGTATTTCTCGCTAGCCTCACGCAGTACGCCATCTCGTCTGTAACTGTAACAGACTTTTGTGGGGCGTGATTTATCATCGGTTCTATTGTGAATACGTTAAGATTTAATGGAGTCGATTATCCGGATGAGCGCAGTCAGTGAGCCGTGAAGTTAGGAGAATGCATGAGATATATGTGCGCTCATACATAAATGCATGTTGAGCGCTGATTCATGATCATGTGCAACACACACACACACACACACACACACACACAG
>NW_004797869.1:473579-475027 GCF_000002075.1 Aplysia californica | reverse complement strand
TTCTATCTATCTATCTATCTATCTATCTATCTATCTATCTATCTATCTATCTATTTATCTATCTATCTATCTATCTATCTATCTATCTATCTATCTATCTCCCCCCCCTCTCTATCTATGATCTATATATAATTCTTTTCTTCTGTCTCTGTCTTCCTGTTAGTTTGTCTGTCTGTCTGTCTTTCTGTCCGACTGTCTCTTTCTAACTATTTTTGGGTAGCAAGGAGTGTGCGAAACATGTGCAGGGGCGAGCACCTGTATGTGTGTGTGTGTGTGTGTGTGTGTGTGTGTGTGTGTGTGTGTGTGTGTGTGTGCATTTGTGTAAACTTACCGATGTAAAGGGATGGAAAAAGAGAAAAACACCCGATGAACCATTTACATTATTTGTCTCACTATCTTCTGAGAGAGTGAGGGAGAGAGAGAGAAAAAGAGAGAGGAAGGAGAGAGAGAGAGAGAGAGAGAGAGAGAGAGAGTACAATAGTTGTCTACTGTCACATAATAAAGGTTACAGGCGGAATTTGCGCATGGCAACAGTGATAAAAACATACTTCCGGTGCATGAGTGAGCGAGGACAGTGTGGGTGTGGCAGTGTGTTTGTGTATGAGTCTGGAAATAGGAAGGGGGTGATGGGATGGGTGTGTAGGAGAAACTATTTATTTCATACGGTCGAAATTGTCTAAAATAGACACCTATTGTCGAGGAGTGTCATTAATAAGTAATAATACGCACGGACTATTTGTAGAGCCCATTGTTGCATACGGGGAGCTTTAGAGACGGTGCGACTGCAACATCAAGTAAGATATATCTATACGATGCCATACAATAATGCACTTTACGAACAGATTAAGGAGGGGGGCTACATTTGTGAGCTATCTCGCTTATTTGTGGATTAATTTGACCAAAGGTTAGATATAACGAGAATAATGAAAAGGCTTCACAGCTACAATCAAATTTTAGAAAAACGTTTCGTTGCCATAATGGTTGCGGTAAAATTGGATTTTGTTGACATGTCATATTCAATTATTTTCTATGGAAATTTGTTGTTATTTTGCATGCATGTCAGCAAACAGTATTTCTACAAAACCGTATTTTGAACATTTCTTAAACGAATCAGACAATTTCTATGAACTTTTTCTTGAAATGGTTTTCAAGGTTGCAAAAAATCAACGAAATTCCACACTCCAGACACCACCAACAACAATCTATGTTGAAAATTCACCATACCATTTTGTAGTGTTACTTTATGTTCTCTTTATTTTCTCTCTCAGGCGGATGCCTTGTTTACAGGTGGTCGTTAGATAGAGGAGATTCGATTGTATGATATTATAATTAATCATATGAGTTTTCGTTGCTTGCCTGATGTTCTCAACCGATTCGATCCATTTTTTTGTCAATCAAATGAGACAGAAAAAAGATAAGAATAATAATGATCATGATGATAATAATAA
>NW_004797869.1:469332-471185 GCF_000002075.1 Aplysia californica | reverse complement strand
ACACAATTTATACACGTTTACAGAAAGACAAACAGAAAGACAGACAGGCAGACACACACAAACACACACGCACACACACACACACACACACACACACACACTCTCTCACACACACACACACACGTGCTTACATATCTATACACATTTACAGACAGAAAGACAGACACACAGACGGACGCAAATAAATACTCAAAGAAATACCCAAGCAATAATATGCATTATGAGATATGAGAAAGGTAAAGAGAGAAAGAGAGATAAAGGAAGGCGAAAGAAAGGAAGGAGGAAGGTTTTGGTGAAAAATAGAGACAACGATAAGGACGAGTATTCTAATCCATCACAGGACAATAATTGCGCCCATGAACTTTACCAAAGCCGACGGTCGGGGCGACTGTCAAACAGACCAAAGTGACTGTCCACAAACATTCATGGTCGTCTGTTATTGTAATGTCTGTTATGGTGATGTTTATTATTGTACTGTCTGTTATAGCGATGTTTGTTATTGTACAGTCTGTTATGGTGATGTGTGGTATTGAAATATTCCCCGGCGCCATCTCGTTAACCTTTGCCATCGCTCACAACAACACCAACGACGCTAAAAACCCAGCCTGACATTCTACAACAACATCAACAACAGTAGACTATAATTTCTCACCGCACAGAACTCAGCCAATATTTTATCCCGTCGCATTAACAGTTCATGAGGAGGTCTAACTAAGCCGTATGTGGGCACGATTAGCTTCAGCAAAGATAATAAACGTTATAAATTGAATTTGAATAATGTCATCGGAATTCGTTTTAGTACAAGGGGGGACGATCAAAAGAGTCAAACTAATTACTGGTTTCTACTGGTTCTGAACTATATAAAAGTCTCACTTTTAGCCTGTGAATACGACATGTAGTTTAAACAAACAACGCAATTAATTTGTTATAGTGTAACCAGAAAGAAAAAAAGTATAGATTTTAAGTGTGTGGATTTATCAAAGATTCTTTCTTTCGTAATGAAAAAAACCCAAATACTGTCGGTTGTAAAGAAGTGTATTATTTATTTGTACAATAATGAAATGTCTCGTTAACCTTTTAGTTTTAGTAAGTGTTTTACGGCACTTGCAACACAATAAGCTCATATAGGTGCCGAAGATTAGAGGTGTTACAAAAGAGTAACAAACACAAGAAAGAAGGGAGATAAAGACGATAGATGTTTGATAGGAAAGAAGAAGCAAACCACACCAGAGCACCCACCAACCGCCCACATTGTTAACCTTTGCCACCGCTTACAGCCACAGCGGCGCTAAAAACTCAGCTTGACATTCAACAACAACAACAGCAACAACAACAACAACAACAACAACAACAACAACAACAACAACAACAGACTTTCTCACGGCACAGAACTCTTGCCAATTTTTATCCCCTTGTACATGTATTAACTGTTCATGAGGTGGACTTCTAAGCGTTATGTGAGCACGATACGCTTCCACAAAGATAATAAACGTTATAAATTAAATCTGAATAATAGTGTCATCGGAATTCTATTTAGCGCGATAAGGGTGGCTGTGGGGAGGAGGTAAAGGGGGCGGGGAGGAGGAGGGGAGGGGGGCGATCAAAGGCGTTAGAATAATGAATAATGTATACTGATTAGGAGCTAAATCCCCTCACTTTGAATCTGGGATGACATGAACTCTTGTTTAAAGGTGAACGTAATTATTAGTTATTAAAAAGATAAAATCACGGTATGTATTAAATCATCAACGTTTTCTGTGAGACAGAACGAGAGAGAAAGAGAGAAAGAGAGAAAGAGAGAAAGAGAGAGAGAGAAAGAGAGAGAGAAGAGAGAGAGAGAGAGAGAGAGAGAG
>NW_004797869.1:468193-469232 GCF_000002075.1 Aplysia californica | reverse complement strand
GGGGGTAGGTATATGTGCCTTCATCCTTGTGTACGTTTACGTAACTTTTGTATGCTTACATGACATAATACATACACACAACTGTATTTTATACTGTCTACAATTCTCTCCCCATCAGCCTTCTTGTAACCCCCCACCCAGAGAGCGGTCGTGAGGCGGAATACGGCGCGTTCAATCAACAAATGGCCTTCGTGAACAGACAGCTGATCGGAAGACATCAAGTTCTGACGTCATAACCATCACAAGCACCACCGTTGCAACACCAGCACCATAATGCCCAGTCTCCTCTTACGTCACAGCCGACCCCTGCTGCTGGTTCTGCTGGTCAGTCTGACCATAAGCTATGTGGCCTCCTCGCGCGTTTTGAAATCCCGCACGGGTATGTGATGACGTCACCATGGAAAATGTGTACATTTTTTACCTTCTTTCTGTTTTTTTTTCCTATTTTTTTTATTGGTTTGTTTTTGCTGCTGTTTTGCTTTTTATTTTGTTTTTGTAAATCTTTAAACTCCTTTCCCTTTTTCATCAACAGTTTACGCAGGACAGGGTTATATTATTAGGGTTAGTGTTAGGAGTAGGGTTAGGGTTAGGGGTAATGTGGGTTTTGTTCAAGGTCAGGGATTGGGTTAGGTTTAGTTATTGTTTGGGTAAGGAATAGGGGTTGGGTTAGGTGTCGGGGTTACGGTTAAGGTTAAGGTTAGGGGTAACGGTAGGGGTAGGGGTAGGGGTAGGATTAGGGATATGATTATACATGTAGTCAATGTTAGGGTTAGGGTTAATGTTAGGTTGGGTTTAGGGTTAGGGTTAAGAGAGGGGGGATATGGATTTTGTTCAAGGTCAGGGCCGGTTAGGGTTAGGTTAAGTTAGAGTTTGCCTTAGGATTAGGGTTAGGGTTAGGGTTAGATAAGGGTTAGGATTAGAGTAGGTTAGGTTAGTTTAGGTTGAGTTCAGTTAAAATACATCAGGTTAGGGTTAGGTTTAAGGTTAGATTTGAGGTTTAGGGTTAGGTTAGGTTAAGTTATTTGGGTAAGAATTAGAG
>NW_004797869.1:465028-466709 GCF_000002075.1 Aplysia californica | reverse complement strand
CCATCTCCTCCCCCTCCTCCTCCTCCGCCATCTCCTTCCCCCCCACCCGGTTATGCCAACAGCACCCAAGATCAAACAACGCAGCCAGACAATCCTGGTGTCCTCGGGAAAAGCCACCCTCTTGAACTGTGACGTCAGAGGTCATCCCAAGCCGTCCAGGACGTGGGAGAGGGCCGGCAAGGTACTGCCGAAGATTAGACTTGTTACTAGTTAAGTGTTAGTTAGAGTTTTACGACAAGTACAAAAGGAATATTAATTTCATATATATATAAGTGCTGAAGATTAGACAGGTTTCTAGTTTTGTTTTAGTAAGCATTTTACGACACTCGCAATGCAAATACGTTATGAAGTGCCGACGATTAGACGTGTTTCTTGTTAAGTTTTAGTAAGAGTTTTACAACACTTGCAACACAATTAGGTCATATAGGTACCGAAGATAAGACGCCCTACTGATTTAGTTTTAGTGTGAATTTTACGGCACTTACATCACAAATAAGAGGGGAGGACACATTTCCAGAATATATTATAATCTCTGTCCAACTCCAACTTTTGTATCCGCCACTGCTTGACTATTTTTCTAATAGAAGTTGTAAATACATATACATGTATACATAATGTTATGTTTGATGATTACACTTGTCCATTATTTTGAGCAAATTTTATACTTCAGAAAAGGTAAATGTGCAGCGGAAATGTGTCACGACCTGGTGGAATCAGGTGCTCGTCAAATTTTGGGCATTTGGAGTTAGTGGTATCGCCTGTGTGCTTTTTTCATTTGTCTTGCTTTGGGTGAAAAAAATATCCATGTATCTTGAAAAGAAGTCAAGATATTTGCTATTGAAGGAGGTGGGAGTTGCCTGGTTTACGAGGTAAAAAGTTTGGTACCTTCCATTGATTGAGAGTCCTTTGGAAACAGAAAATTTACATTTTTGTGCCTTTAATTAACGTTTTTCTATCAAATCCACCCAGAAATGTGTTTTTAAAAGGATACCAAAAAAAAGTTTAGCCAGAAAACAAAGAGTTTGAAAAAATTGCCAGACCAGCAGAAAAATGCTGTTTTCTTCATTTTGATTATTTTGACGAACGTTTTATTTCACCACAATGCCTAACAAATTGTCTGTATTATTATTCTTAAATTAGTCCAAACACTTACATTGGCTATACTATAATAAGGAAATAGAATATTCTAAACAAAATTTTAAGTAATTTTGGAGTATAATAGGAACACATTTATACCCCCCCCTCTCAAAAATAATTATTTATAAATCCCACAAAAACCCCACCACCAACAGCAAACAACAACATAAGAAAGTTTGACCTGATTTAGCGGTTACATGGGTAAAGTCAAACACCGATGACATGAGGAGGTCATAAGGAAAAACAGGCAAAGTCTCAAAATGAAAGTCATGAGGAAATTTATTTTTAAAAAGCTTGTTCTTGACCGACAAAGCTTCATTTCTGTTTGACCATTGGTCTATTTCTTTTGAATGAACGTGTTTTTACGCCCCTTCTGGTCGGGAGGAATACAACATTCCAGCAGAAAGACTAAGATACTCGATAAAATTTTTATCCCCACTCGGAAATCAAACTCGGGTCTTCTGCATGCAATTGCGAAGAGCCAAATCCGTCCATACAATCTACCTTCCCCACCAGCCAGAAAAAAAATGTAAAATTACATTAG
>NW_004797869.1:463328-464928 GCF_000002075.1 Aplysia californica | reverse complement strand
GTATGTGTGTGTGTGTGTGTGTGTGTGTGTGTGTGTGTGTGTGTGTATGTGTGGATCTGTGTGCGTGTGTGTGTGTATGTGTGTACGTGTGTGTATGAGTGAGTGAGTGTGTGTGTGTGTTCGTCTGACTGTATGCGCGTGCGAGAGAGAGGGAGGGGGGGAGGGGAGTGAGAAACACATGCGTATTAGTTAGCCACCTCACCCTTGCTGCGTGCGCCTTGAGACTGTGTGTGAGTGGGGTGAGGGTGAAAGGGTGAGGGGTGAAGGGGGAAGGGGGGGTGTTGTGTGAGGGTGAGGGGTGAGGGGGGGTGGTGGTGTCTGAGGAGGTATCGAAGCGTCTGGTGTGGTATTCTTTGACCGCTGACATGTCCCAGGGATGTCCGCTATGATTGATTTGACTACTGGCCAGTCAGGAGGAGAAGGGGAGGGGGGAGAGAGGGTCATTGAGCTGGGTGGTGAGTCACACCCTGTGTTATAACCTCAACAACAACAACAACAACAACAACAACAACAACAACAACAACAACAACAACAACAACAAGTGCTAAACACCACTTGGCGTCGATTAACTCCTGACTTAAGCAGTGTTGGTTCTAGTCAGCTACTTATAAGAACATAACAACAACAACAACAACAACAACTTATAAGAACATGATATTGTTCTATTGACACAAACTCAACCCCCCCCCCAAAAAAAACCCAACAACAAACAAACAAACAAACAAAAAAACCAACGAAGGAGAAAAGCAAGACACGACAAAACCACCACCACAACAAACAACGACAACAACAGGAACAACAACAAAAACAAACAACAACAACAACAATAACAACGTCAACAACAAAAATCAAAACCTCTTAAAAGCAAAGCAAACAAACAAACAAAAAACAAAACAAACAAACAATTTTTTGTTTTAGTAAGAGTTTTACGGCACTTTTAACATAATAAGGTCAAACAAGAGAGTAACAAACACAAAAAAGAAGAAGGGGAGACAAAGACGATCATTGGTGTTTGACAGGAAAGAAGAAGCAAACCACACCAGAGCACCCGCCAACAACTCACGAAGTAGAGAGAGAAGAAAGTGAGTGAGAGAGATAGAGAGTAAGAGACAGTGAGAGTAAGAGTGAAAGCATCATTCCCTCTCCAAACACATGCACGCAAACAAATCCCATCGCTTTTTTTTTGGGGGGGGGGGTTCAAGATGAAAAACATTCATTAATCAAATAACATACATGGTGAAACAAACGAATGGGGCCAAAATAGCTCACGATCTGTCAAAATCAACGGGAAAAAATATGCAAAGCAAAGTAAAAACAAGAGTAGCAGCAACAAAACAATTAATGACAGACAAAGAAGAGATGGTAAAAGCGAAACAAATAATTATAACAACATATTGCCGAAAACTCAAAACAAAATTGAAGAAAAACGAGACAAAACCACCACCACAACAAACAACAACAACAACAGCAACAAACAAACAAACAAAAGAAAAAAACAACAGCAGCAGTAACAACAACATCAACAAAAACAACAATAAGATCATTATCAACAACAACAACAACAACAACAACAACAACAACAACAACAACAACAACAACA
>NW_004797869.1:461883-462712 GCF_000002075.1 Aplysia californica | reverse complement strand
ACCCCACCTACCCCACTCCCTCCCAAATCACATCTTTCTATGCATTGCATCCAACCCTCCTACCACCACGCCCCCCCCCTCCCACAAACACACCCACATATAAATCACATCCGTCTATCCATCCCACATCCTCCACCTAACGTCCTTCTGTTCGTCCCCAGCCCGTGCGGAGGTATGGCAGAAGATTCTCAGTCAACAAGAAGACTTTCGCCCTCCGTATCTTCCGCCTCAAGCCAGAGGACGAGGGCAACTACACGTGCATTGCTAAAAATAGAGCCGGGGTGGCCAACGTCACGTTCACCCTGATTTTGGCCTGTGAGTTTGGTTAATAATGCTGGTTTGTTGAGATTACGCTACCCCAGAAGTACAAAGTTCTATCTGCTCAGTACCTAGCTTTGAGAAATTTGACGTTAAAAAATGTTGAGTTTCACATAAGGAAGCAATTCTTTGAGAATCCCAATAACGACTCCGAATAATCTTACAATAAATAACATTGATTTCTGATCTCATGGTCATAGTAGCTCGGAAAATGTCAGATAGAGCTTTGTAATTTTAGGATAGCGATTAGTTAGAGAACGGTGAGTGCTGAAAAGGTGTGGGAAGGGAGGAAAAGGGGGGAGGGGAGGGGATGTAAGGCGACGGGCTGTGAGAGGGGAGGAGATTGAAGGGATGAGGCGAGGGGGAAAATGGGCACAGGCAGTATCGAGTTCAATAAGTGATCTGTCCAGCTATGTTACGCAAAATATCCATCTATCTATCTATCTATCTATCTATCTATCTATCTATCTATCTATCTATCTATCTATCTATCTATCTATCTATCTATCTA
>NW_004797869.1:460044-461783 GCF_000002075.1 Aplysia californica | reverse complement strand
GGGGGCAAAAGACAGACAGGAATGATGGATGAATTGGAGAAACAGAACGATTTGGACTAAGAGAAAACAACCGTGGAAACAAAACATGAAAAATGACCAGGCCCAGTATATTATGTTGATTTGGGTTTTTTTCGTAAGAATTTTACGGCACTTGCAACACAGTAAGGTCACAAAAGTGCCGAAGATTAGAGGTGTTACAAGGGAGTAACAACACAAAAAAGAGGGGGGGGGGATAAAGACACACACACAGATAAAGACGATAGATGTTTGATAGGAAGGAAGGAGCAAATCACACCAGAGCACTCGCCAACCACCCACAAAGATGGATGAATTGGAGAGACAGAACGATTCGGACGAAGAGAAAATAACCGTGGAAACACAACGTGAAAAATGGCCAGGCCCGGTATATAATGTTATCTTCTCCGGGGAAAGAAGCCATATGGATTCCATAAAAATAAATCTGGATGAACAATGGCAGATCTTGTTAAGAAAAAGAAATAATTTTTTTAAAATAAAGAATGAAAGAAAAAGAGAAAGAAAGAAAGAAAGAAAGAAAGAAAGAAAGAAACAAAGAAGGAAATACGAAATGAAGGACAGAGAAAAGAAGTGGCATGAGGAGGGGTTCTTGAGGATGAAGGGAAATAATCAAATGAGGGGCCAGAAAAAATGCAATGAATGATCGCAAATGAACGAGGAAAATTGAACTGCTCTCTAAATGGAAACGTTCGTGTCTGTTCGTTTTTGTTTGTCTGTCTTATTGAGAGTGTGTGCACATTTGTTTGTTTGTGAACTTGATTGTTTGTTTGTTCATGAAAAACAGTTTTTTGGTGTATTTAATTGTTTGATTATGCATTCACTGCGGTTTATTGTGTGTATTTAATCGTTTGTTTATGCATGCACTGCTGTTTATTTGTGTATTTAATTGTCTGTTTATGCATACACTGCTGTTTATTTGTGTATTTAATTGTTTGTTTATGCATACACTGCTGTTTATTTGTGTATTTAATCGTTTGTTTATGGATGCACTACTGTTTATTTGTGTATTTAATTGTTTGTTTATGGATGCACTACTGTTTATTTGTGTATTTAATTGTTTGTTTATGCATGCACTACTGTTTATTTGTGTATCTAATTATATGTTTGTGCAAAGAACTGCTTTGTTTATGCACTTATTTGTTTGTTTTTGTATTCCATTGATTTGTTTGTGTGTTCAATTGTTTGTTTATGCAGTACAATGTTTGTGTGTGAACAATTGCTTTTTTGGGCATACATGTTTGTGCATACATGTTTGTGAATGGGCAACTGTTTGTTTCTCCAGTAAAATGTTTGTGCGTGCACAATTGTTTATGAGTGCATTTTATTGTAACTTTGTTTGTACATTCAATTGTTTGTTTTGTGCGTTAAATGTTTTGTGTTGTTTGAATGTGCGTTTAACTATTTCTGTGTGCACTTAATTGTTTGTTTGTGCATTCAGTTGTTTTGTAAGCATAGTTGTTTGTGAGTACACCATTGCTTTTTGTGCATTTACTGGGGACGTGGGGGTTCGTCTAAGTGTGTATCTGAGATGGTGTCAAGAGAGTTTATGTGTGTGTATGTGTGTGTGTGTGTGTGTGTGTGTGTGTGTGTGTGTGTGTGTATGTGTGGATCTGTGTGCGTGTGTGTGTGTATGTGTGTACGTGTGTGTATGAGTGAGTGAGTGTGTGTGTGTGTTCGTCTGACTGTATGCGCGTGCGAGAGAG
>NW_004797869.1:458351-459944 GCF_000002075.1 Aplysia californica | reverse complement strand
CACAGAATGCTTATTTGCGACAGAGAGAGAGAAAGAGAGAAAGAGAGAGAGAGAAAGAAAGAGAAAGAAAGAGAGAGAGAGAGAAAGAGAGAGAGACGGAGAGAGAGAAAGAGAGAGAGAGAACCAGAGAAAGAGAGGAATATCTTAAAGTACTACTCACCATCTGTGCCGAGTTCTTGGGCTTTGGTTTGATGTCTTTGATCTTTTCGCCGGCTGAGGGAGACAGAGACCAGAGGGCATCAGTTACACATGGGGAGACAATATTATTATTATGGTGGTACAGGAGTGTGTGTGTCTCCTAGTATGATTACTGTCAGTTTTGATTGGATTAAAGAAAATATTAATTCCAAAAATGGAACAATTTAAGATTGATAAAAATAAGTACACTTGTCGATCTTCAAAATGACTTAACTACCCTAACAGTGCTGAACGTGGTATATACCTCACACAATACCATGCCGTACGGTACCGTACCCTACTCACAGAATCAGACAGACAGACAGACAGACAGACAGACAGACAGACAGGCAGAGAGAGATAGATCGATAGAGAGAGAGAGAGAGAGAGAGAGAGAGAGAGAGAGGGGGAGAGAGAGAAAGAAAGAAAGAAAGAGAGAGAGAGAGAGAGAGAGGAGGGTAGAGATGGGAAGAGAGGTGAGAGGGAGAGGGGGTCTGGAGAGGATTATAGAGAGAGAGAGACAGACAGACAGACAGACAGACAGACAGACAGACAGACAGACAGACAGACAGACAGACAGACAGACAAAACAGGACCTAACAGTATCGTTTACCACAAATTCTAACCCCGTGTCAAAATCTCAGAACAACATACTCTAATTTCTAGATGACGTCATTCATTTTTACGAGAAAGGCGAACCAAATCGTCTCCAACAATCGCAACTCTCCTTAGAAAAACAAAATAAAACAAGAAAACAAAACAAATAAAAAACAAAAAACAAACTCATACATAATTAGGAAAACAGATTTATTTCGAGACAACCAAATATTATTTTCGTGGAACACAATCATGTCCCGTCCTTCATAGAACGGCGTAAAACAAGGCTGGAACACAGGAGAGCATGATTCATGAGTTGGAAAAGATTTACGCCACGATTAAACCAAACAGACAGCTATCTCCCTGACGCCCGAAAGCGGAACAAATGAATCCCCGAGGAAGAAAATAT
This sequence comes from Aplysia californica, assembly GCF_000002075.1. Classification (NCBI taxonomy): domain Eukaryota; kingdom Metazoa; phylum Mollusca; class Gastropoda; order Aplysiida; family Aplysiidae; genus Aplysia; species Aplysia californica. Next base: position 458,761 of record NW_004797869.1, on the reverse strand, counting down.
AGAATAATACCCATTAAATAGGCTCATCTCATGTCCCTCATTTTTATTGTTGTTGTTGTCTTTTTCGAATGTTTATTGTGAGCATTTTCATGAAGATTTGTGGTTTCAGATATGTATGTGTTTGAAAAAAAATATGATGTCTTGTCAGTGTTCATGTATTTGTTGTTGCTGTTTTTTTTGGGTTTTTTTCTAGATTGTGTATTTTTTGTGCGAGTGTGAATTTTGGGTTGGGTTTTTTCCCTTTCTAGTCTTGTTTGTATTGTTTTTCTTTCTTAGTTGTGCATTTTTTTCTCTTATTGTTTTTGTGTTTTGTGTTATTTTTGAGGTCTTATGGGGGGATTAGGGTGGGGTGGGAGTGACAGAGAGAGGGAGTGCCAGAGAGAGGGAGCAAGAGAGAGGAAAAGAGAGAG
>NW_004797869.1:455887-458251 GCF_000002075.1 Aplysia californica | reverse complement strand
TCTATCTATCTATCTATCTATCTATCTATCTATCTATCCATCTATCTCTCTATCTATCCATCATCCGTAATCATATATTATTTATTTTAAAGTATCCTGCTGCTGCTGACTTGTTCACATAGATTATGGTGTTCGATAATCAAACATGCATGACATTCCTTTCAAATTTTATGTAGGTCCGTGAGAAAATAGGAAACGTATTAATTGTTTTCTCGCTGTTATCGAGCTTGGGGCAATAGGTACGTGTATTTGGTTACATTCTTTTCTTTTGAACAAAGAGGACGTGAATTCGATTCCCAAGTGGGGAAGTTTGTTTTTTCCTTTACTTTTTACCCGTCTACCTACCTGTACGTAGTATTCCACTGACCCCGGATTGACCCTGACAGGTAGGATCGAAGTAGCTAACCTCTTAGATTATCTAAACAATGAGCTTCAAACTCAAATTACTCTGGGGATGCAGTGGGTAGAGTCTGGGTGAGCCCGGGCAACATGAAGTATTCCACACAGAAAAGGTAAGGGTTAAAAAAAAAAAACCCAATTGATTTTGATTTTACGTTTCTAGTCGGCTAAAAAGAAAGACGATTTTTATTCTAAGTTTACCTGGGTTGTTGGGCGAAGGGCGAAAAGAAATTATATTGTTAGGCGTGTGACCATTTAATATATGTATACTCTGATTATGAGGTACGCTCAGAGTGTGAACCTCTGAGAAATCGCAATAAATGAGTAATAAGCCACTCATTAGCAAAGAAATGTGCACTCTTGTGTATGTAGGATATTTAAAACATGTTTTAGATCAAATTATGACTCAGTTTGTGCGATGTTCTTTGTTTCAAAACTAGAAAAGCAACAACAAAAAGTGAAAATCATGCCTCATGAAAATTTCAATGTTTATCAAAAACGTTTCAAAGCATGAACAGTTCTTCTGAATACTCGCTTCTCTAACATTCTCCTTACTGCAAGAGAATTGGAAATCACACCAAAAAATATTAAAACCAACAGAAGAACAGAAATGAAGTTTTACGTCTACAAGCCTTTAAAATTGATTTCCTTGCCATTTCCATTTTGTGATTTTTGACAAAATGCCATCGTACCAAAAATTCACAACAGTTAGGAGATAAAGAGGTATTTTTGTCAGCGTAACCATTAAAAAAGAGGCGTTCTTCCGAAATTTGAATTTGAATTTAATCAAAAGCTAGTCACAGTTTCACTTTGAATTTTTTTCGTACCAGTAGAGTAACTAATCAGGCTTTGCAATAAAAAGATTAGGGGCCAAAAATGAAAAAAAGGGTTTTGTCAGCTAACGGCAGTATAGTCCTGTAGTCGTCAATAATCGACCCACGGGCCGCGAGTTTGAGACCCCTGTACTAAATTGTGTTGATGGTGGCGTAAAACACACCAAAAAAAACAATAATCCACACCACGCTATAGCCAAGATGATTGTGTTGTCTGTCTCCCCAGCCAAGCCGAGAGTGTCCATCCTGCCTCTGGAGTCTGACGTCATCACAGAGAACGACACGGTCAAGGTCACGTGCCGGACACACGCCAGGCCTAAGCCTCACATCGGCTGGTCGGTCAACAACAGGATTCTACACTCAGACTCGGTCAGTCTATAATAATTGTTTTGTTTTTTTGTGCGTTTTAAAATTTTTATTTTCCTCTTTTTAGGCGTGGGTTTTTTTTAAGGAGGGAGGTTGTTTGTTGATTTTGTTGTTGTTGATTGGGGGGTTTTTGTCCTGTGTCCCATTTTTTAAAAATACGATATTTGTAAGTTACGTAAAAATGTGCCAACATGGTACAAACTGTTATGCTTAAAGAAAATCAAAACAAGAAAAATGGGATGATGTTAAGTCAAAGAATAAAATGTCTATCTATCTATCTATCTATCTATCTATCTATCTATCTATCTATCTATATATCGATCTATCTATCTATCTATCTATCGATCTATCTATCGATCTATCTATCTATCTATCTATCTATCTATCTATCTGTCTGTCTGTCTGTCTGTCTGTCTGTCTGTCTGTCTGTCTATCTATCTATCTATCTGTCTGTCTTTCTGTCTTTCTATGGATCTATCGATATATCTATCTACCTATCTATCCATCTCGGTTTTACTTTACATTTGTATTGTCTGTGCAGAAAACGGTGATCAACAATGTCCAGCGAAATGACAGGGTGCTGGAAAGCGAACTGACCATTGCCCGTGTGAGCTACGATGACCGCGGCACCTACACCTGCCGGGCCAGCAATGGGATGGGCTCGGACAGTGACACGGTGCATTTGGACGTGCTGTGTGAGTTACATTATGCGCGCGTGTGTGTGTGTGTGTGTGCATGTGTGTGTGTGTGTGTGTGTGTGTGTGTG
>NW_004797869.1:454529-455697 GCF_000002075.1 Aplysia californica | reverse complement strand
GGAAAGGCGGGGGAAGGGGGATGAACGAGTGGAAAGACGGTTCGGACAATTTGGGATGAAGGGGGCATACTAGATTGGCAATTTGTGTGTGTGTGTGTGTGTGTGTGTGTGTGTGTGTGTGTGTGTGCGTGTGTTTGTTTATGTGTGTGCGTGTGTGTGTGTGTTTATGTGTGTATGTGTGTGTATGTGTATGTGTGTGTGTTGGAAATGAATCAAACCAATAGAAGTGCATTCTCTCTGAGAGTGTGAGGGAGGGGTGGGAGTAGGAGAAGGTGTGGGTTTTTGATAGAGTTGGGCGAAGAGTCGATTCCGGAACCGATCCCCACGATTAATGCTAGGGAAGAAAAGTTCCGACTGCTTTTTACGAAAACCAACGGTTACCAGAATCTTTTCTTTCAAGAGTTCATTTTTGACAAATAAAAATTGATGTTTCGCAGTGTCCCAAAATCAAGGTTATCCTAAATCATGATGTTCGGGGCCAACCAGGTAACCACCGGAAGAAATCACATTATTAGAAAGTAAGTAATTGGGTTCGGAGTCGATTCCTACGATTCCTAGCTTTCAATAATCGGGAACCTAGCCGCGCAGTTCCCTGCTCCGTACCGGGGGAATCCATCCACCCCCCCCCCCCCTCAACTCGACCTGTGTGACTAGTGCGACATCCAACACAATTAAATAATTAACCAACAAAATGAAGGGGGAAAACCCCGCTCAAATAATGACGTTCTAATGACGTCTTAATCTTATATTAAACAGGGTTTACTATGTAAGACGTTCAAGGCCAGCATCATATACAAAACAAACGATCGAACGATCAAACAATCAAACAAACAAGAAAACACATATTTATTATATACGAACAAGAAGACAGATAAACAAAAATGAACAAACAAACAAATACGAACAGACAAACAACAAAGGGAACTAATCATATTCCCCACAACGCGTATGGCGTGCTCCTGCATCCTGTATCGCCTTTATCATCTAACTCTAAGGAAGAATGAAAGGCTCTCAGCTTTGAATGATTGACACAGTATGAATTAGATGTTTGGGGGGGGGAGTGTTGTTTGTTTCATTGTTTGTTTATTTATTTGTTGTTGTTTTTTTAAGGGAGATGAGAGGCGGAGTGGGTCGGGGGTGGAAGGGGCACAAGCTTGACAGGGCGAGG
>NW_004797869.1:453501-454429 GCF_000002075.1 Aplysia californica | reverse complement strand
CAAGGGGGCTGTTACAGAAAGAGGCAGGTGAGTGGCAGTGGAATCAATGGTGGGTTTTTTTTCGATGTCCTTATGATCTGGCCGAGTAAACAGGATTAGAGGTAATCCCACTTTTAGGGAACAGCATCATTTCACCAATCCCCCATCCCCACTACCACCAATCATTATCCCACCCCTCTTGCCACTCCGTCCATCACCCTTCTTCTATCATTAATCCCCATCCCTCACATCTACCCATGCCCTCTACCCCTCCCCCACCCCCAACTCGTTCCTCAAGCCATTTTCATCCAAGCCCTCCAATCCCCCCCCTCTCCTCAGTCAACCCTCACCTCCTTCCCCCGCAAAAAAAAATAAAAAATAAAGAGAGAGTAACCCCCCTACCACCTCAAAAAAAAAAAGAAAATTCTTCACCATAAAGATATACCCCCCCCCCTCTTCCCAACCCCACTATAACCACTTTCACCACACATACCCCCCACCCCGTTCTGATCCCTTGACCCCGCTGTCACACAATGACCTTCAAGCCACATATGTACAGGGGACCTTGTCTTATTTAGGGGAAAGACAGAGGGGGATGGAAGAGGAGAGAGGAGAAAAAGATGAGGCACGAAAAGAGAGAAAGTCAGAGTGGGAAAGGGAATCGATGGGCTAATTGGTGGAGGACCGGAATGGAGCAAGAAAGGACACATAGACAAGTGTGTGTATGTGTGTGTGTGCGTGCGTGCGCGCGCGCGCGCGCGCGCGTGTGTGTGAGTGTGTGTGTGTGTGTGTGTGTGTACATGTGTGTGTGTGTGTGTTTGTGTGTGTGTTTGTGTGTGCTTGAAGAGACAGAAAGTGAAAGAGAGAGAAAGAGAGAGACAACCGGAAAACGAAAGCAAGGGAAAGGCGGAGAGAGAGAAAGAAAATGAGAGGTAATAAGAGAAAAGGG
>NW_004797869.1:450277-452491 GCF_000002075.1 Aplysia californica | reverse complement strand
AGGGAAGGAAGAAGAGAGAGAGAGAGAATGAGAGAGAGAGAAAGAGAAAGAGAGAGAAAAAAATTTTTTTTTAAAAGAGAGAGAGAGAGAGAGTGAGAGAGAGAAAGAGAGAGAGAGAGAGGGAGAGAGAGAGAGAGAGAGAGAGAGAGAGAGAGAGAAACCGTCCGTATTGATGATCAATCCTTACATTATGAGAAGTGTGTGGAAATGAGCTCCGCCCAGGGCTATTCTACGGTAAGTGACGGGGCATTTGGACTATACTTTCTTACACAGATAACTCTGTAATTTAGTTCTAGTTTTAGTAAGAGTTTTACGGCACTTGCAACACAATCAGGTCATATAAGTACCGAATATTAGAGGTGTTACAAGCGAGTAATGAACACAGAAAAGAAGGAGGAGAGATCAGGACGATAGATGTTTGATAGGAAAGAAGGAGCAAACCACACCAGAGCAGCCACCAACCACCCACACTCACAGTGTAATTCAATATCAGTAACTAATTTACTTCAACGTTAAATGAGAAGAACATTTGAAACACATATCAAGAATCAAATGCAGTCATTAAAAAAAAATACTTTACACAAATTCTGTGACGTCTCTAGTTTCGGTAACTGACAGGACGATTAATGAGGTTGTTTTTTCTGTCACGTCAGCTACTGTGGAAAAGCCCTCCTCAGAAAGTTGATGACGTATTTCCGGCATTCACACCAATGCAATATGGCGGCCGATAGGGCAGTAACCTCCACAGGACAAGAAAAATTATCTCCTCACTTCTACATCTGTCTGTCTGTCTGTCTGTCTGTCTGTCTGCCTGTCTCTCTTCCTTCAACAAGCCAAGTTTGCAACAAGTTTCAGGGAAACACCATTCAACACCCAGCAGCCATACACTCGCGTCAGTTGACATTTCCAGCTTCCGAATAACGACACAAACCGAACTCTTTGGTTTAGAAAAATAAATTGTGAGGCTTCGTGGTGAAATCAGGCGCTCGTCAAAATGATGAAACCAAAGAAATCAGCATTTTTCAGGCTGTAAGAGAATTTTTTTCGATTAAAAAAAAAATTGGCTCAACACTTTTTACGTCCATTAAAACAATTAAAAACACATTTCTGTGTGGAGGTATCGAAAAACGTTGATTAAAGACAGAAACAAAAAGTAAAATTTTCCGTTTCCCGACACTCAAGTGTTGAACGTAAGCAAACTTTGGCAGTCATTTTCTCGCTAATTTTACCTGTCAGAACAGGCTGCGACCCCCACCTCCTTCAATCACAAATATCTTGACTACTATTCAAGATAGATGGGTATTTTTCTCGACAAATGCAAGACAAATGAATAAGCTTAAGACATGAAAAAACTCTATGTGGTTGTTTTTAAGGACAAACGGGCTAACCCAGATTAGGAGGTTTCCAGAAATCATGATCTACACCAAAAGTGGGCATTGCCATACCTATAGGAGAAGTTTGGTTTCATTGGTGTGTATATGTGTTGGGTTGTGGGAACTCTCCTTGTCTTTTAAAGAAATTGAATAAGGGGCAAAAACTTTCCCTCCGATATTCTCAAAACTGCATTTTTGGGTGGAATAGCCCCTTTGTGCTTAAAAGCGACCATATATAATGCCCATAGCAGGAAGACCCTGATGTGGACACTGGAAAGGAGAGATGAGCAGCTATGGACATGTGCCGCCTGCTATGATTCTAGCTCTGGATCCAAGTAAATCCAAGTAAATCCAAGTAAATATAATGCCCAAAAATTTACGAGCACCTGATTCCACCACGTTGTGATATATAAATGAAAAAAAAAACCCAGAAAAAAAGCGGTTATCATAATCAATAATCTCGTCTGGGAACGTCAGTAGCAAATGGCGGCGAATGAATCGACGTTATGTTGACAGTACAACACTGCCCGGCTTTAATGAGGAGGGGATTTTCTCCCGCCAAATCTAAATTGGCGATCCGAAATGCTTAGATTAGCCACCAATGTTGTGCACAAATAATTACAACGTCTGGAGTCCGCGGGAATGTTTGCCGCCGGGTGGAAGGCGGAAGTAAAAAGTGATGTCACAAAGTGTCGGAGAGAGAAAGAGAGATGGGGAGAGAGAGAGAGGGGGGGGAGAGAGAGATGGAGAGAGAGAGACAGACAGACAGATAGACAAACAGACAGACAAACAGACAGACAGACAGACAGAAAGACAGACAGACAGACAGAGAGAGAGAGAA
>NW_004797869.1:449002-450049 GCF_000002075.1 Aplysia californica | reverse complement strand
AGAGAGAGAGAGAGAGAGAGAGAGAGAGAGAAAGTTGATAAGAGAAACACGCCAAATCAGCCAATCGCCGAGCTGAATAATTATGGGGGCTGAAATTTACACTTGAAAAACTTCTTTGTCAAAAGGAGCCAGAATACCCACATTGTAGATCTTCCAAATATTTGGACTATTACTTCACACGCTAATAAGTCTAGAAGACCTTTGAAGCACATTATGTCATTATGTTTTACCGAGAGAGAGAGAGAGAGAGAGAGAGAGAGAGAGAGAGAGAGAGAGAGAGAGAGAGAGAGAGAGAGAGGGGGGAGGCAGAGACAGAGACAGTCGAGACAGAATACAAAAAGCACGTAGATCTAGATAACACCCCAAAAAATCCAAAATGGATCCCCCCTCTCTACCCCACCACCCTCCAAACCCTCCCCCAGTTGGCCTACAAGGAAAGTTCATGACGCAATGAGTTAGGCTGTCTTGGACAGACGTATGCAAATGAGGATGCAAATCATAGCACAAAGGGTTAGTGGGTCTTTGCTTCGTGTATTACTACGCCAAAAATATATCGTCTGTCACAACCGCCAGACATCGCACAGGCAATCTCAGATCGTTTTGTACACGGAGAGACTGATAGCCGGGGTGAGTGTGAGTAAAGAGAAGGGCATAGAATGAGGAGATAACGGTTTTGGGTATGAGGGAGAGGGAGTGATAGAGAGAGAGAGAGAGAGAGAGAGAGAGACAAAGAGAGAGACACAGAGAGAGATAGAGAGAAAGAGACAGACAGACAGACACACAGACAGGCACACAAATAGTCAGATAGCTGGGGTGAAAGTGTGAGTAAAGAAAAGGGCATAGGATGAGGAGATAAACGATTTTTGTGTATGAGGGAGAGGGAGAGAAAGGGAGAGTGCAAGAGAGGGGGGGTAGGGAGAGAGAGAGAAAGAGAGAGAGCGACGGAGAGACAGATGGACAAACAGAAAGACAGATAGCGGGGGTGAGTGTGAGAGAAGGGCGTAGAATTAGGAGATTACGTGTTCTTTTTGTGCATGAGAGAGAGGG
>NW_004797869.1:441868-448902 GCF_000002075.1 Aplysia californica | reverse complement strand
TCCCCCTCCCCCCTCCCCCACTTCATCCCCGAACCACCTTAGATAACAATGACCTCTCTGTGACCCTCAGACCCCCCGCACGTACTGTCCCCTCAACCCGATGACGTAATACACTGGTGGGACGGACACATCACCAACCTGACCTGTGACGTCACGGCGAACGACCCGCCAGAGGTCACGTGGCTGTTCACTGACGTCACTGGCGCCACTGTGTCGCTGGCGGGGGAGGAGGAGAGGAGTGAGGACGGCTGTCTGGTCAAGAGCACGGTCGGGGTGAGTAGTGGGGCGTATGGGTTCGAGTCCCGGTTGGATTCACGACGTTGTATATTTGGGAAAGAACACCACTGCGGATGAGCCGACGATTTGATCATAGTTCTTTGGTTTTGTATGGGTTTCTTTTGGTGGGTTTTTGAGGGGGGGGGGGTTGTGTTTTTGTTTTTGTTTTGTTTTTATAAGTGTTTTACAGCGCTCGCAACTGCATAAGGTCATATGAGCACGCGGGACACGTTAAACATTTTTACTTTGGGAAGAAGAAAGTTTTAATTTTGCCCAGGTGGCTGGAGAAGCCTAATTTTATCGATCTCATAGTTCTTTGAACTGAGTCTACCATCGTATTGACCAATATAGTTTATCCTGTCTACCATGGTGGAGCCAACAAAAGTAGATACTGCTAGAATCGATATGTGATATAACATTGTTAATGATAGACTGATGAAGCCCACTCCCAATTTTGTGAGCCTGAAGGCTGGGAATCAGAATGGGCTAAACAGTGACCTCCATTAGATGTATCCATACCGGGGAAACGTCGAAACATAGAAATCAAGTCTTCTCTTTTATTAAATACTCCTCTATGATGATGATGATGATGATGATGATGATGATGATGATGATGATGATGATGATGATGATGATGATGATGATGATGATGATGACTATACAACAATAATGATGATGATGATGATGATAATGACGATGATTTAAAACAACAACGACGACAACGATGATGATGATGATGATGATGATGATGATGATGATGATGATGATGATGATGATGATGATGATGATGATGACCTGTGTTTTCCCCAGGTGGGCCTGAGTGAGGGAGAGAGTCGAGAGCTGTCCGGGACATACACATGCCGGGCCGAGAACAACCTGGGCAACCTTACCGTGCATGAGTTCCACGTGAATAGGGCTTGTACGTCATATTTTTTGTGCGTGGAAGGTGGGGGGGGTGGAGCAATGTGAGATGTAGGTAAAAGAGGGGAGGGGGCGTGGTTTAAAAGGAGGAAGATGGAGGGAGGGAAGAGTAAGGAATTGTGGGGTTGAGAACAGCCTGGGCAACCTCAGAGTGTATTGTATAAGCTCCACGTGAATAAGGCTTGAACGTCATACTTTATGTTGGAGGTGGTTGACATAGGGTTTGGGGGGGGGGGATGGTGGTGAGGAATAAGTGGATATGGTACCATATCTATTATCTATTTGTGGTGGCCGAATTTTGCTATTCAAAAGGTTTTTTATGGCTGATTCGATCGACATGCGGTTTTCGCCAATAGATTCTTTAAAATATTCTCCAGAGCATGACGCCCTTGGTTTTTTGTTTTGAGACAGTTTTGCTGCAAAAAGCTAAATTTCTTTATTTCGCCGATCGGTTTTGTAGGCCGACGCTTTTGTCTCTGTAATTTTAGAAAATCCGAAAGTGATATTTCGCGAGGCGCATTTTGTTTTGAGAGTAGATCTATAGATCTAGGTCTTATAATTTTTTGCATCTCTCAAGATTTATTGCCCCATTCCAGTATAGTGTAAATATAGTAGGCTAATGAGTTTTAGTTGATATTAAAGCCCCGATTATTCCTTTCATCGAAAGGGGGCCCAGCTAGTAATCTTATGTTTTCTTATCTCATCGTATCTTTTCTTCTATTCCTTATTTAACCTCACCTTGTCCCGTCTCATCTCGTCTCATCTTAACTTGTCTTATCTTCTATAATTACATTACTACCTTTTCCTTCTTGCTCCAGACGCACCCTCCAGCCTGACCTTGACCCCTCTGACCATCGCCCCCTATGAGATGGTGGTGTCCATCACTGTCCTGCCCCAGCCGGACACGCCCACCGTGGAGTACATCCAGGCCCGGTACCGGGAGCAGGGCGACGAGCAGGACGACTTCCAGGTCACGTGTGGTGAGTCACTGTCAAGGTCACGGAGAAAGTCTCTGGAGAGCGAACTTTTTAGTTTAATTTTGCAAGAGTTTCACGACGCACGTAACTGCATCAGATCATATTGAGCGCGCGAAAAATAAACTGATTGCTTTCACAACAGTTCACAGCATGGCTTAGGTTTTTTTGGGTAAAAAATCAGGTTGAAATGTTATAAATTTCACAGTAAAAATCTCAATCTTCAAATGACAGTTTCATTACATTAAGTATTTACATTTTTGTGTAAAGGCCAATGACCTTTATAAAGTAGATAATTTTGATGGGATCAACAACACAGAACAGATCTTGCAATTGTGTGCAATTTCTTTCGAGTCGGTCTAAAGTCTGGACATTCTGTTGATATGGTGAAATCTGTAGTCCGGTTTCTCCTTGTAGGAGGTTTGTTCGATACGCAAAGGAGTAAAAATGGCTTCGTCTCTTCTGGAGAGGCCCGAAAGTTCTCTTTGGCCTAGTTTAAACATGCCATTGCGGAGTTAACTGTTTACTTGTTTACTCCAATGCTTCTCCCACAGACTAGAGCTGTAGTTTTCTTTAAATTTAGTTTTAAAGTCTGTCTGTGGGAGAGTGTTCTTTATTGATCCCAGGCGAACTTTTTAAAAACATTTTGAAATGTAGGTGTTTTTATGATCCCATCGACACGACACAATTTTAATCATTCAGGATGCTAGCCAGGGACAATGCTATTTCTTACTTGAATCCTTTCTTATTTTCTGTCCCTTTATTCCAGTATATCTGATCACACCTCTCCTTATCCAACCGCAGCTAAAGGTTCTCCTAGAGTAACATTGCTGAACTATAGCTTTTTATTACTTTTCCTTCTCTCTCTTTCTCTCTCTCTCTCGGTCTCTCTCTCTGTCTCTCTCTCTGTCTCTCTCTCTCTGTCTCTCTCTCTGTCTCTCTCTCTCTCTGTCTCTCTGTCTCTCTGTCTCTCTGTCTCTCTCTTTCTCTCTTCTCTCTCTCTCCCTCTCTCTCCTTGTCTCTTTCTTTCTCTCCCCCTCTCTCTCCCACTCTATTTGTCTTTCTGTCTAATTGACGAACTGCGAGCGTTCATTGATTTGAGGCTTTTCAACACTCTCCACCCACTATTTTGCTCCTAGAGGAGACAATAGTTGAACTGTGGGGGTCCGCCTAGTAAATATCATTAAAATGACAGCAGAATAATTAAACTAGTACAAAATTAAATTGTTATCACACACACTCCACATGACCGGACTCAAGCCTCACAAGGTTCCACTGCTAGTAATATCCATGTGAAGGGACACAACTGTATCAATAAGCTGATGATTCCGTGATAGTTTCCCTTTGATAACTTTTTCTGCCCACAACATTGTGTTTCAAAGGGAGGGAAATTAAAATAATATGAAGGTGTTCTTTTCTTTTCTCCCCTACGCTTTTCACTGAGTCAGTCCTGATAATATAATAATGTTATAATTATGTAATAATAATAATAATAATAATAATAATAATAATAATAATAATAATAATAATAATAATAATAGTTATAACAACAGCAATAATAATACTAGTTAAAGAAAATAATGATGATGATAATAATAATAATAATAATAATAATAATAATAACAATAATAAAAATAATGATAATTATAATAATAGTAATAATAATAACAATAGGAACAATACTACTGCTTCTACTACTATTACTAATAAGAAGAAGAAGAAAAAGAAGAAGAATGATAATAATAATATACCATTAAAATAGCCCTCAACCCTAATTAAAACACTCATAAAACAAAAAATTAATATATATTTCTTTTAAATATTAATAAAAATGTTTTTTTTAAATCTCGCCCCCCCCCTCCCCCCTTTCCCAAACGTTATAGGTGTAAACAAAGAAGGTTACTGTCACGCCACCCTGCTGGGTGTGATGCCTGACCGGAAGTACGTGGTTAGTGCCCAGGCCAAGAACAAGGTCGGCCTCGGACAGGAAGTCTCCATGGTGGTCAAGACAGGTCAGTATCCAACATTAGAAATTTTCCAATTGGTGGAGCTCCAGTAGTGACCATGCCGTTGGTAGTCTATAGTGGTTAGGCTACCGACTCCTAATCCTAATCGTGAGGTTGCGGGTTCGGGGTTTCGAGAATAAATGGCAGCTTGCACTGAATGCTTCCAAGGAAATTGAGATTGTTTCAGAATGCTACCAGGTTTGCTGAGTTAATAGTGTAGATTGTCAAATGCATAGAACTTTCTGTTGAGCGGGAATTTGCGTTGTATCATAAATTCTATCGCTTATTATTTCTCATCTATCTCGGTTTTGTCGGAGATGGACGTAAAACCGAAGTTCTTACCTTTGTAAATGAGCTTCTTGTATTACAAGCGGGATCATTTGAAAAAAGAATAAAGGTGATTTTACTGCCCCATCAACACGGTTTAGATAATTTAGATTATTTAGAGGGGCCGGCTAGGTCGCGCTTGTCAGGGCTAACTCCGCTCGGAGGGGATACAACATCCCAGCAGAAAGCCCAAGATATTCGAAAAAAATTCTCCCCATCTGGGAATCTAACTCAGGACATCAGGGTGTAATGACAAAGGGTCAAAATCTTTGATACGATCTGATAACTATGCCACGTATTTGAATGAAAGAGCAACAGTTCACCCCGGAGTCGACATGAGAGCACACAAGCTGAAAGTGCACACTTTATATAATTTCGTGGTTCATAGCAATACGACTTCAGGCTGGCTGACACGGCGTGGAACTATATTGTTGACGCTGGGGCCAACTGACATCATGTTTAATACACAACTTTGTGTAAAACCCAAGAAACTGTATATTTGTTTTTAGGAATCTCAACATTACTGGCAGCACTAAAAATATATAAGTCTTCTCCAATTTTGAGTAAGTGGGTTGTAAAGAGTAAATACAACAACAGAGAATTTAACTAAGCTTTTTCATTTGTTTTCATAGGTGGGGGGGGGGGGGGGCTACTTTCTTTCACTATAAATCAGAGAAGTGAACATCACATGAATTCTAATCTCCCTTTTGTGTTCTCCTACTACCTCCACCCCACCACCTCTCATCACCACAACCCTTTCTCTACTATTTCCCACCAATCCCTCTGTTTCTTCGTATTATCTCTCTTTTGCCTCCGTGTCTTTTCCCCTCCCTGACCAACCCTCCCTGACTAACCCTCCCGTCCTTCTCCCTCTCCTTCTCCCTCTCTCTCTCTACCCACAATCACCCACCACTCTTCTTCTTCTCCTCCCCCTTTCCCCACAATCTCAAACCACCCCTCCCATCTCCCTCTCCCTCTTCCCACTCTTCCCCATCACCTCTCCCCGTCCCTCTCCCCCACCCCGCTCTCCCCCTCCACCCCCTCTCCCCACAATCACAACCCTACCACAGGTGTCTCCGAATACGGCTGGACAATGCACTACACCAGCACCCAGGATCCGAACGGCGACACCTTGCCCCACACTCCCAGCCCTTCTCCCCCTGTTGCTTTCACTGACCAGCGGTCATCCACCAGCACCACCACCAGCACCACCACACCCAGCACAGACATAACAGCTAACAAGTCTTCATCGCCGCCAGAGAACAACGCCAACGAGGAGTCCACGCCATCCTACCAACTGCTGGCAGGACCCGAAAATGACGCCACTTCTGCTCACTCAGCTATTTGTGTCACCTTGATCTTGTTATGTTCTTTTGTAATTTCCATATCCTTTATATTACTTTGATCCTGTTATGTTCTTTTGTAATTTCCATATCCTTTATATACATCTTTGATCTTGTTATGTTCTTTAACTTTTCTTTTTAGTTTATTTCACTTTCACCTTGTTATGTTCTTTAGTTTTTTCTGGGGGGGTTTTCCGCCCTGATCTTGTTCGGTTGTTTAGTCTTTTCTCTGTTTATTTTGCCTTAACTTTGTTATGTTCTTTAGTCTTTTCTCTGTCGTTTATTTTGGCTTGACCTTGTTATGTTCTTTGGCTATTTATGTCATGTTAATTATGTTCTGTTCTTTAGTTGGTTTATTTCAGCTTACTTTTGTTATGCACTTTTGTATATTCTCTGCTGTCTATATGACCATAACGTAGTTGTATCCTTCCTGTTCTTAAGTCTCTATTCTGTAGTTCAATTCATTTTGGCCTCGTTATGTTCTTTAGCTATTTATTAATTTTCACCTTGCGTTATTTCTTCGTCTGCTCAATTTTAACAACTCTGTTATGTATCCTGTGATGCCAATGCCATGCCACTGTCATTGTAATTGGTAAGTGAGTAATATACAAATCGTCGTGTGATGACTTGACAGTTCATTTGATTATAAGATATTATGATTATCTCGACGCCAGCTTTGCTTAAGCATCGATAATTAAGTACAGTTGGGCACATTTGACATGAACACAGAAAACTGAAAGTCATTAATAGCTCGTACAATTTGCGATTTCCTTACTGATATCTCTTTATGTTTTCCTTCTCGGTTAACTCAAGCTATTGATCAATGCGAGAGTATAAGATTTACATTCTCTCTCTCTCTCTCTCTCTCTCTCTCTCTCTCTCTCACACACACACACACACACACACACACATACACACAAACACACACACACACACACATGTACACACACACATACATAGTAACACACACAAATAAAGACAAACAGATGAAAGTTATAAAAAGCATGTTTGATTTGCACTCCACGAGGCAGAGCTCAATAAAAATGATTAATAAATTATTAATTCTATGACCAAATCCTTACCCATCTACAAAACATCTCCTAAGTCCACCTCCTTCCCCAAAACTACACACACACACACACACACAAACACACACACACGCACACACACACACACACACACACACA
>NW_004797869.1:438569-439643 GCF_000002075.1 Aplysia californica | reverse complement strand
TGTGTGTGTGTGTGTGTGTGAGGCAACCTGCAAGAATTGGAAATGTACAGTAATGCCGTTCAGATATTTTGACTTTTAGCAAATTTTTAAGTGAAGGATGATGTCCGATGCGCATCGCAATTATTTCGCTTCTTTTCTTTTAAAATAGTGCGCACTGAAGCCCAAACAAAAGGTGAATAGAAATGCATAGAATATCATAATATAGCTCCTTTTCCATTTTTGATGACGTGACTAAAATGAAGTTTGAAGAAGAACATGAAATGTGACTGACTTTTGTTGAAAACACGCGTTTTGGTCGAAAGATAATAGGTACAACAATTATAATAATAAACTAAACATAAACTTTTTAGACCTTATTTCAGTTAGTATCTGTAGGAAAACAGATTTTAGATGTTATGGCATCCCCTGGTATAACTAACTCAAACTTAACCCAGGTTGACTCAATCTCATGTTCTAGCTTCTAGCTCATAACTAAGTTTGCCGACACATTCTCCAATTCTTGAAGAGCGTTTCACATAAACACACCCCAGCTCAGATTCAAACCCAATCACCATGAAGGAAATACAAGCGTCTCGTCCGCTCTTGTTGCGTTATTTCTTGTATTTTTTTAATAACTTGTACTTGTATTGTGTATTATTACCCTGTCCATAACTTGTCTCCATGGGCATGAAAAAAGTACCGTATTATCCCCCCCCCCCCTATTGTCTCTTTGCTCAGATTCCCAGTGGGCCAGTCTGTTATAGAAAGGGAGATAACAAACATGGCCGTTAAAACAATCAGTATGCTTTTGGGGGTGCTTTTTATCATTTTGATTTTATATTTTAGTTTGAATTATTATAGAATTGGAGATAACAAATATTGGTAGTTAAAATGATTTTGCAGCGGTAGTTTTGGAGTTAGTTTGTTCAATTGCGTGTTACTATAAGAGTGAGCGAGAGGCATTTCTTTTTGCTCGGTTATTTTCCCACACACACACATCTTTCTATTTCCCACTTTAAAAAAAATAAAAATACACGGAGTGTGAAAAATACAATACGAACAATAAAAAAAGGAAGGGGGGGGGGGGGGGGGGGA
>NW_004797869.1:435445-438469 GCF_000002075.1 Aplysia californica | reverse complement strand
GGGGGGGGGGGGGGGGGGAGGACAGTGGGTGTCTAAGGATTATGTGAGAAAAAAATAAGAAGACGTATCGACATTTTGCTCCTTGTAATTATTTTTTAAAGTTGCAATTGTTGATGTTTACGCTTCCATTGACACAATTTAGATCATTAAAGCGTTTAGAAGGCCTACTTCTTTGACTCTTTTTGTCGGGACCAACAAGAGACAAGAGGGATGGAACATTCTACAGACAGATATAGACACTCAAAAAAGCTCCTCCCCATACAAGAATCGAACTCACGTCTTCTGCATGAGACAATGAAATCACTAAACACTGCACCATGACGTGGTCCTTGTCGTCTAAAAACAATTTCAAAATTAGACGGAAGTAAACACGGGCGTCTGTTGTGTGGTGTAGTGGCTAGGCAGTTTGCCTTCGCATGCAGAAGACCTGAGTTCAACTCTATATTGGAGAACAAATTCTAATCAAGTATATCTCGGTCTTTCTGCTAAGATGCTGTATCCCACTCATCCTGGGTTTGCCCTGACAGACAGGGTCGAAGCTTGCCTTTTTAAATGACCTCAATCAAAAGTTTTGTCTATGGACCAGGGCGTAGAACATTTTACTTATTTTACCTATCCCATTGTCTTACTTTAGTCTTAGATGACTGTTGGGGCACCAAGTATGATAATGCAGCCACTTTTCTTCTGACCTCTCGGTTTTCAGCTTCCTGAAGGGATTTACCCAACTTTACACCTGTCCATTCCGTTATATTGTCTTCCAATCTCTTTTTCTGTCTGCCTTTCTCTCTCCCTACTTGCACAATGCCCTGTAGGATCATCTTTGAGTGAGTAAAACACAAAACTTAAAAGAAAGGATAATGTTATTTACTGAGCCAAACAAAAAATTGGGCAACTGGGAACCTGTCTCGTGTCGTACATGATGAAGCAAAAATTATAATCTCCCGGTTACGTGGTTAAACCATTACATGAATAAATTAATGTTGATTCGTTATGATAATGTTATTGGTTTACAAGGCGTTGCTGTTTCGTGTGGGTATGTTGTTCGTGCCGTAGATTATGCTGTTGTTGTTGTTGTTTTTATTGTTGTTGATGATAATGTTTATTATTGTTTTTGTTGTTGTTGTTGTTGATGATGATGATGTTTATTATTGTTTCATTATTGTTTTTGTTGTTTTTGTTGTTGCTGCCGTTGTGATTATTGACAATTTTGTAGATGTCGTCGATATCTATGTTGTGGTTGTTATTGTTGTTGTCGTGGTGGTGGTGGTGGTCTTGATGATGATGATGGTGGCTATGATGGTTATGGTGGTTGTGGTGATTGTGGCTGGGGTCGTGATGGTTATTGAAGTTCTGTCTTTCTCGCTCTTACCTACTGTCGTGGTTCGCCAGAATTGTGATGCAATCTGTTAGACTTTTGAGAGACATCTACGTAAGTAAGTGTTAGGGTTTATCACACCCCCCCCCCCCTTTTCAACACACGCAAGACAGAGTCTCCGAGTTTAACGTTTTCCTCCCCGACATGATGGAGCCAATGGGTTGAGAGCAGCGAACATTTCACAAAATAACCTGAGTTCAAGAACTCACCCTTCGGGATTCGAACAACCACTGCTCTCCGCTCCATAGCTCAACGTGACACCAACTAATCAAATGGAACGCCCAAGAGACTTCTATAGATGAAAGATTGGTAGGATTTGCTGTTTCGTGCTTCTGTTTTAGACAACTGGGGTGGTTGGAAGGTGTCAGTGGCTAGTGCGTACTATTTCGTCGCTGTGTCATGGACATAGAGATCTGTTTAACCCAGTGCTCATCGCTCCGCCTTTTTTTTCTTTTTTCTTTGAAAGTTCGTTACTCTCTAGTAAAACATAAAATCTTAGGCACTAATATGGCCTTGTTGTGCTGCAAGCGCCTCAAAACTCTCACTAAAACTAAACTAAACTTAAACAAAATCTAAAAAGCTCCTTTCAACAATTGTACACAAAGTTAAGAAGGACTTTTGAATTCACCCCCACCTACGATAGGACGCAGCCAAACTGTTAGAGAGTCTTAAAAAGTCAAAGTCCCAAACATCTAAAGTATAAACTCCCATTTAGGATTCGAACCAAGGTCATCCGAATTATAGGCCAGCATAATGCCTATTGAGCACTCAATCAGTAGACTCCCGGTTCTATTTCCAGGTCTTTTGTGGACGTGAGATTGTCAAATGAGCCATCATCATCTTCTGCGTATTTCTTGATGGTGTTACTGTTGATGATAGTGGTGTTGATGAAGGAGTTGTTGCTGTTGTTTTTGTTGTTGCTGTTGTTGTTGTTATTGTTGCTGCTGTTTTTGTTGTTGTTGTTGTTGTTGTTGTTGTTGTTGTTATTGTTAATATTGATGGTGGTGTTGGTGGTGGGGATGGCGATCGTGACGAAGAACCTGGCCGTGGCGTCGAGGGGTCTAGAGGTTGGGCTATTGTTTAGTTTTACTAAGAGTTTTACGGCACTTTAAGTTTGAGCCGAGTTTTGGGTAAAGGGTAATACATCAACGCAATAACAGTTATGTAGTGCAGGTAAGAAGCAAGACAGATAGACAGAAACAACAGAGGGGAAAAGAAAGGAAGCGTGTCGACGCAATAACAGTCACATGGTGCAGGTAAGAACCAAAACAGAAACAACAGAGGAAAAGTAAGTAAGTAGTACCTACCAGTGGCACCCTCCAACCATCCGTTTCCGACACTTGCAACACAATTTTATTATCACTAAGTCATAGGCCTACAATATGTGCCGAAAATTAGAGGTGCTACTAGTTAGTGAAGAAAAAAAAAGGAGGAAAGATAAGGACGATAAAAGTTTGATAGGGGAAAAAGAGCAAACCCAAACAGAGCATTCGCCACCCACCTACTTAGGCTGTTGGGCTCGCAACTGGAAGATCGTAGGTTCGACCCTTGTCAAGGGCTCGATATTGTGTCATTGGGAAATGCATTTCACATGGACGTTCCTCGCTTCTCCACTGATTTGTTTAAAATACGTACATGACAATTAAATC
>NW_004797869.1:432596-435277 GCF_000002075.1 Aplysia californica | reverse complement strand
GGGAATTAGTTCTGAGATTTTCACGGACAGTGGCCCAAAGGTCCTACTCTCTTCCATTTTAGAACCACCAAGAGATCTTTTTAACAAGCTAAATTTTCACATGAGACCTCCGAATCTGTTTCTTCCTTTTGCGAGATGACTTGGTGCTCGCTTCGACCTATTCTGGGGTATCGGCGACTGTGGTGTAGACTTTAGGCGCGTCACAATAGCCAGCAATTTCATCGACTTGCTCTGCCTTTCTGCTGGTACATTATATCCCTTCCAACCCGGGTTGGCCTTGACAGGCAGGTTCGAAGCCAGCCTCATAAATGATCTAAATTATGTTGATTGGGGCCTAAAACACACACACACACACACACACACACACATATACACACACACACACTCACACACACACACACACACATACACACACACACACACACTCACATATCGACATACGGGCAGGGGTATGTAAAAACAACTTGAGAATAGAAAAACCCAACCCTATTGGGGATCGAACTCTAGACCTCCAGGTTGGTAGGCGAGCACCAAATCTGTTGAACAACACATCCTCAAAAATCTGACGGACAATAAAAAACTCAAAAGCGGTTAACTTTTTATAAAGTTTCCGTTTTATTATAATCCATGTATATACAAAGCAAGACAGATAGAAAAATAAGCGATAGAAGATGATAAACACTACTCACCCTTAACAACGCCAGTTCTTTATGTCCCACCTTCATTTAGTTATTATCTAACGCCATGAACAAATCCCACTTTTCGGAGATTGAGGGGGTGGCAGGGAGAGCGTGGGAATTCTTTTTATTAACAAGAAAGAAACATACATTAGTATTTCTTACGCGGAACTGAATTGTGCCGAGCTGTATGGTGCAAGAGAAGCCTGGTGTATTTTACCAGGCGATAGTTATGTCTTGACCATATTATTGTAAGCTTTGATGGCAATCAAAAATACCCCACAATATATATCCGGAAGCTTTGAAGTTTGAAGCGCAAGGGAAACCATCTACAAAAATAAAGACTTCACGGTGGCAGAGAAGAGCAAACGATCCAAGTTACTGCAGCAAACTTTTGTGAGGGGTCAAAATTGTCACGGGACGACTTTGGCTGACTTGTTGTTATTCTTGTTGTTGTTGTTTTCTTTGTCAAGCGGTGCTTATTGTTTGGTTGGTTATTGAACGTGTCCGTAGCATGTTCCACGCTGTCCCGATTATATAAGTATTAGTAAGTCCCTGATTTACGTTGATGGTCTTGACAACACCGCTATGACGTCAGCCTCTGGTATCCCCGTGAAAGTCTTGACCCTCACAACGTCTGTCTACGTTTCCCAAGTGCAGGATGTAACGAAAAAGCGAGAAAAGCTCGAGCTCGGAAATGTTTTTCTTTTTGAAAATATTCTACGTGTCTTCATTATGTACACGTGAGAGAGTGAGAGAAGAACACACACATAACACGTCCGTACCTTCCTTCTTTCCTTCCTTCTGTTTGCTGTGATTTGAGACCAAAGAGGCAGACAGGCCAAAAAGTCGTTATGACGAGACGGACAGACAGACATACAGACAGACAGACTGACAAATGAATATACTGAGACAAATGAGTACAGATATGAAATGAAAAAATCCCATTGGAAGATTTTAAAGACAAGGACAAGATCTGGCCGAAAAAAGACGCGACTACAAGAAGCCAGTCTTTTCATTTTATGTGTTCTTTCATTCGTCCGTTTTCTTCCTTCTGATAGACAGAACGCGGCACACAAAACAGTGAAACATTTCCCAAGAAGCTGGGAGACACGCCGGTCAAGTCGCAAACTCGGCGAGGCCTAGATGAAGTGTCGAAGAGATGGACTGATTTTTGCGTTAGAAAGTAGCCAGACAGCACAGCCCAAGAGCGATGTCGTCAGAGTGACCAATGATAGCAACACATGACGAAACCAGCTGGTGACGGCAAAACTATAGCACCAATTCTAACCTGAACCCCCACAGAAGAAAAGTAACAATACATATATTGTTATTATTATTTCTGGAGGACAAATACACCCGTCTGTTACAGGCTGGTCGGCGTAAAGAATTGATTCTATGGCCTTGACAATTCATCAGTTGGAAAATGATACAAGAAACAGATTTTGTTCTCGCCACTCTAGAAAGCAATAGGAAAAGTTACAACTTCTTTCTGATAGTTCAAAAGTGCAACATCATCACAAAGATAAAACATTAACAATACTTTTTTTAAAGAATGCTTTACTTTTCTAGCTAGACATCACGAAATAAGATCTCTTCTCTTTCATCTATCATTCTTGTCTTTATCTTATCGTGACGTCGGGATCATCTTCAGTCCTTGACAGTCTGCAAAAACAACTGCAAGTAAATCATTCTTGATGATTGTTTCGGAAATGCTTCCGTCTTGTTATTGTTGTTGTTGCTTATGCTGTTGTTACTGTTGTTGTTGTTGTTGTTGTTGTCATTGTTATTTATTTTGTTTGTTGTTTATATTATTGCATTGCTGCTTCTTCGAGTTGCAAATGATGAGAGGGTTGCAGGCCAGTTTACATAATGTCCCTGCGTCCTCCGTAGCTCATGCCAGCCTGGTTAGCTCCCCTGTTGGTGCCGGACTGAAGGTTGATGGTGGCTTGAGAGGCAGCAGACATATCGTCAGCCCTGTGGGGGTGGGGTGTGGAGGGGGGG
>NW_004797869.1:428989-430048 GCF_000002075.1 Aplysia californica | reverse complement strand
CCCCCCCCAAACCCAGCCAATGTAGAACTAAATGAAGGAGAAAGGGCAGAAAGTGCCACACTCACTGGACTGACGTTTTCTACCTCCTCTCCATTCCCTCTTTCCTCCCTCTTCATACCCCATCCTCTCCTCCCTCTCTATCCTCTCCCCACTCCCACTCCCACTCCCTTTCCTTCTCCTTCTCTCGTCCTCCTCCGTACCCGTCCCTCTCCTAACTGTCTATCTGTCCCCCTCTTACCGGACTGAGAAGCTCCCTTGTTAGATCCGGCCTGCAGACCGATCACGCACTGTCCCTCCTTGCTCATGTCGTCAGCGCGGATGTCGGCGATATGTCTGGAGGCGCCCATCTTCATACCGGCTTGGGAGGCCAGCTTGTTGGTGCCGGCCTGAAAGGGAAGTGGAGAACGGAGAGAGAGGCAGGAGGGGATGGGGAAGAAGGAGACAAAGGAGAAAGGGAAAAGAAGTGAGATGGAGGAAGGGGAGAAAGGGGCGACAAGGTGAAAGGGCAAGGTGGAAGGGAGAAAGGGGCGACAAGGTGAAAGGGCAAGGTGGAAGGGTGAAGGGACAAAAGTGGGGGGGGGGGAGAGAAAAAAAGGGCAAGATTAAATTCTGCACCTACAAAAACAACAACAAAACTACATCTCCACCACCATCAATAGCAACAACAATAACGACAAAAACTACACCACCACCACTAACGACAACAACAGCATCAAGAATAAAGACACAATAACCACACCACTATTACCACCGCCACCACCAACACCAAGATGAACGACAAAATAACCTCACTACCTCCACCAACAGCATCAAAAGCAACGGCAACAACAACGACAAAATAACCGCATTACCCCCACCAGCATCACCACCTCAACTGCAAACACCACCACCATCAGCACCACAACAACAAGAATAGGCACATCATCACCACCACAATAAACATCTTTGCCACTACAACTTCAAACACCACCACCACCACCACCACCACCATCAACACCACCGCCAAAACAATTTCAAATACCACCACCACCACCACCACAACATCTCATCTCCTCCCCC
>NW_004797869.1:427414-428889 GCF_000002075.1 Aplysia californica | reverse complement strand
AAATGCCCCCCAACACCTACCTGGAGACCAATGATACCCTGACCAGCTCTCAGCTGCTCCTCGGTGAACTCCACGATGTGCTTCTCGCTGGGCTTGGGCCCGCAGGTATCGCCCTGGAATCCGTGGCGCTGGGCCTGTCGCGAGATTCATGTATCGTGTTATCAACCGTTTTACGGCACTTAAAGCACAATCAGGTCAAATAAGTGTGGAAGATTCGAGGTGTTACTAGAGTTTTACCGCACTTGCAACATAAACAGGTCACATAAGTGTGGAAGATTAGAGGTGTTACTAGAGTTTTAAGGCACTTGCAACATAAACAGGTCACATAAGTACCGAAGATTTGAGATGTTACTAGAGTGTAATATACAAACAATAGAAGGATTCATGTGACTTAGCCTGGTTTCTTTTTTTTTACTTGAGCCCTTCATTTTCAATTCCACTATATTCATTTGAATTCGATTACAAGTATCGATACATCAATCTTATTACTATGATTGATACCCAAGTTCCATTTCAATCATCGATACGCTAGTTCCATCACAATAATCAATACTATAAACATCTATACCCGAGCTCCATTACAACCATTGGTATTACAATGATCGATACACCAACTCTATTACAATCATTGATAGGCGAGTTCCATGACAGTCATTAATATTCCATCCCAATAATCGAGATTACAATCATTAACATTCATCAGCTCCATTACAATTATTAACATTCCTCTATAATCAAATTACATTCCACTACAATAAAAATACGTTCCCTTACAATCTGTCCGGCCATACCTCAGTTCCCAGCTGCAGGATTGTGGAGATGACCATGGCCATGTTGCGTCCGTCGAAAAGATCAGCGGTGGGGAAGAGACTGTTGCTTGGCACGCCGTATGCCTCAGCTCCCTTCAGGAAGATCTCGATGTTCTCCATCTGGATGGACAGATGGACAGACACACGGGTGAGTAAGAGAAGGATAGACAAATGCATGGGTTGTGGGTGGGAGTAGCGGTGGGGGAAGGGTGGGGGGACAGGGGGGATGTACGCAAGCATTTCGTTGACCAGCTGACATCGTTGACATTTTGAATTGTTTAAATTGCAATTTCTTAATCTGTGGTATTGGTTGCATGTGCTCTAGAAATGATTTTTTCGAAATTCAGATTCTAAATGTTGAAAAAGACAATTCGAGATACGCAAAAAAAGGAAACGTTGTTTAAAGAACTTTTAACACTACAGAAATAAAATGCTGTCTGGGTTTAGAACATTTGGACAGCTTGCCAACGATATACAAGCAAACACCACCACAGGCCGGTGTGTTTTGTATTTATATATATATTTGTTCTTAACATTCTTGTAGATGTCTGGTTGTTTCTATCGCCCCAGATCCCCTTTCTCTCTTTCTCTCTCTCTCTCTCTCTCTCTCTCTCTCTCTCTCTCTCTCTCTCTCTCTCTCTCTCTCTCTTGGGGCTAGCTTGGTGT
>NW_004797869.1:425126-426421 GCF_000002075.1 Aplysia californica | reverse complement strand
AAAGAGGAGGAGGAGGAGGAGGAGGAGGAGGAAATACACAGTCGGTTTTTTGTCGTGCTTCTCGTATTTTCAAATGCAGTTGGTAATTTAGAAGCAAAGTTACCTTACTCGTATTGAAAGAGACGAGGTTGAAATTAACGATTCGACTGCATTGGTTGTTCCAAAATATTTCCCTTTAATTCTGGAAACCATAGTATCACCCCTCCCCCTCCATACCCATCCCCACCAAACCCCCACCCACCCTACTCCTACACCATAACCTCCTTTTCCTCCTGAAGCAACCTGCGACAAAACTAAACAGATCCGCCCATGGGTGTAGCTAAGGGTATGGGTAACTCATAGACTTGAATTTAAAAAATCCTAGACCGTGCACTGTCATGGTCGCCACTCTTTGTTCTCTGAAAAATATTTGCTGTGAAGTCTGCGCACCATCAGCGCCCAAGTTAGGGGTAAAAAAAAAAAGAAAAAAAAAAAGCACATTCGCATTACACGAGTGTTTTCAGCACCTATTACATCCCTCTACCATTCATTTGGTTCTGAATTGAATCAAATGGTGCGATCCATGGTGATCCAGAGTATTACGCCAGAGTGCACGGTCTAAGATATTGTAAAACAAATCTATGGGGTAACTCTAAACCAGCAGGTTCGGTTTGCAAGTTTATTCACTTCCCCTATTTCTGTCTCCAACTCAAACATTTGTGGCTCTGAGATATTTACTGTTAGCCTATCAAGTGCTGTATGAGTTGTCCCAGTAACCCAGTGCTGGAATAGAGTGAGACAGATAGACAGAAGCAAAAGAATGAAAGACAAGAATTAAGACGGACAGACATAAACAACAAAGTGAAAGAAAAGAAATAGGATCTACTATTAGCACCCCTAACCACCCATTCTCTTTCTCTCTTTCTATGATTTTTATTCTGTAAATCTGTATCTGTCTCCCTCTTCTGACCTTCCTTGCAAACCGAAGGATTACTTTTAAGGAAGGGTCAAAATACTAAATAAAGACAAGAATTAAACTCTACAGAAACCAATCACCAAATCAGGAAAAAAATATAAAAACAACCAAACTAAGAAAAAAAAACCAACAGCATGGGTCTCTCACTCTACATGTACAATGATGAAACAATCATAATGCGTAGTCTGTTGTTTTGTAGAAAAAAGTACTAAAAACAATGAGGCAGCATTGCACTTCTATGGCCGTTGTTGGCAGCTGTCCGAAGTCATAAGAAGAAAGACATGATATACTACCAGGAACAAAATTGGAGATTTAAAAAAAAAATTTTTTTTTTGGGGGG
>NW_004797869.1:418655-420102 GCF_000002075.1 Aplysia californica | reverse complement strand
GGGGAAACATGCACACGCAGAGAAATAAACAGAGGAAGCGGGGGTGCATAAAAGTGTTATGGACAAGCTTGTGAAAACAGCTTGCAGATAATGGACTGTAAGCAAAACACTTCTACTCGTAGAACGCCATATATCTTGTGTCTAGGAAAAACAGAAACCGAAGAAATTTGGGAGCCTTGTCAGGCGTTAACTCTCTGAGGATCTAACGGACATTTCCTATCTTTAGTGGCGTCGGTGGCCTAGTGGTTAGGCTCTCGGACTCGCAACCGTAAGGTCGTGGGTTCGAATCTCATCAGGGACCCGACGTTTTGTCCTTGGGAAATGCACTTTATACGAATTTTCCTCACTTCACCCAGTTAGGAATGGGCACCCGGCTACAGACAGCGAAAAATCCTGTCAGTTTGTTAGTGTTTGAGCGCTTAATCAGCTGCTTGCACTGTATGCTTCCCTGGAAGCTGAGAATGTTTTGGAGTGTTCTACGGTCTGCGGGGTAATAATATAGTGTAAAGCGCATAGAGCCTGCTGTTGAGCGGGGATATGCGCGATACAAATGCTATCTATTAGTATTAATATTATTACAAAGTTCTATCTGCTCAGTACCTAGGTTTGAGAATTTTGACTTCGAAATTTTTTGAACGTTTCAAACTTATCAGAATGCAATAAAATTCTTTGAATATGTTGATAACGGCCCCAAATAACCTTACGATGTTGATAAAGCAGATAAAACACTGACATTTAGTTTCTGACCTCACGGTCTAAGTAACTCAAAATGGCCGAGATATGTCAGATAGAACCTTGTAATTCTAAGGTAGCGAATTATGTAAATGGACATGTATTTATTTATTTATTTGTCTCTTTCGGACGTAGCACTGGTGACTGTGGTGCAGCAGTTTGGCGCTTCGCCGTCGCACGCACGTAGAAGACCCGAGTTCGATTCCTATGAAAGGAGATATTTTTTCTTCTGCTAGGAATGTTGTATCTCTCTTAGCCCGGGTTGGCGCTTACAGGTAGGATCGAAACATGTCTCCTAAATGATCGAAATTGTGTTGATTGGAGCGTAAAACACTACATATATTAAAAGGAAAGTCTTAAAGGAGGAACAGTGACACATTATCAGATCAGCAGAAGACTAAAGGCAAAGTTGCGGCTCATTTCATACCGTCATACAACAGTCAGAAACACCAGTTTGCATAGTTCATTGTATACATATTGACTACAGGCTTTTTAATCAAAGAGAAACAGAATGGAAATATTTAAATGACCAGAGACCATAATGCACATAGGTTGGGATCAACATGGCGGCCAAGTAATGCTGTTGCTGCCTAAGTCGAGTGAGCGTTAACGGGAACACATGAGAAAGATAATTATGATTAATTACAGCTGCAGCTTTTAGACTTTTTGCTTACCCGGCGGTGAGAGAGAGGGAGTATACCACCGTCTACTCCCC
>NW_004797869.1:412541-413930 GCF_000002075.1 Aplysia californica | reverse complement strand
GAAGAAGAAGAAGAAGAAGAAGAAAAGGAACAACGACAACAGCAACAACAACAGCAACAATAATAACAACAACAACAACAACAACAACAACAACAACAACATTAGCAACAATAATAACAACAACAACATATATAATTACTACTATCACCACCACCATCAGCAGCATCGTCTGTTTCGGAGACGTCAAAAACAAACAGAACCGAAAAAAAGAAAGAATTAAAGAAAAACAAGCTTTCTTTTAAGTTCCTTTTGTCGATCCAATCCCCTCCCAACCGCGCAACTTCGACACTCTCCACCATCTCTTCCATCTGTCCGCATCCCTCTCCTCTTCCTCCTTCTCTCACTCACACCCCCCCCCCCACACACACACACAATCCCTTGTCAATCTCTCTCAGCACCCCATCGCCTTTTCCTCTTCTTCTCAGTCACTACGATCCCCCCCCCCCACTTTTTCATCTATCAACTCTCCTTTCCTTTCCTTTCCTCTTCCTCTTCCTCCTTCTCTCACTCTCCCCTCTATTACCTCCGATTACCGTACATCTCGCAATAAGCCTGCCGTCTGTTTCAAATGTCAGGAAATGAGCAGCCGTTCGCGAACCTGCACTTCCAGCTATCACCTTGAAGACAAGAGGCAGGCACTCTGCCAATACACCACCACCTACAGCTAGCTTGCGAGATGTATGTGTGCGTGTGTGTGTGCGCGATGCAATGACTTACTCGCCTAAACGCCTCACCTTATCTGCACATACGGTAACAGGCAGGATGATGCTCGCTTCCAGTTCCAAACTTTCTCTCCCTCCCCCAAATCACTCCTTACCTCTTCCACCTTAACTCCCCCTCCCCCCACCCTCTCCCAAATCTCCGTAACCCCCGCCAGGAACTCTCAGACAACAGGTAAAAGATCCTCGCCCAACACAGAGCACTCTCCTTGGAATGCGCTGCACTGGAGTTTTCTTTTCCCAGGGGGGTTCTGACAGACCCAAGGAACTGCAATTCAGTTTTCTTTTCCCAGGTGGTTTCTGACACACACGACAACTCCGAAACTGCACCTCAGTTTTCTTTTCCTATGGGGATTCTGACACCCGAAAAGTGTAAGCGCTTTCGTTTCTTTTATATATTTTTTTCGTATCGATGATGGCTCAAACACACCTCCTCTCCACTCTGTCAGCACTTGGCTGCTGTAGAGATTGCTCCTGATACCCCACAGCACTTATGACAGAAAGTTTAGTTGATCTGTCTTTTCATTTATTTTCTGATAATCTAGAATGATTGACGTAATCAACGTTCCTTCCCTCTGTCAACTTCCGACACCCTACCCTCCTCTATTTGCTTCCCTCACCTCTTTTTTCTGCTGTCATCTATCCTTCCCTCCCCCCCTATTTATATATA
>NW_004797869.1:408905-410033 GCF_000002075.1 Aplysia californica | reverse complement strand
AGAGAGAGAAAGAGAGAGAGAGAATTCTAAACTTAAGTAAGTGCACATGACCCTGGTTCGAATCTTCACCGAACCGCACCCTGGAAGCTCGATGGCTTTGATGCTTTAAAATATGCCAACATATTCTCTAGCTTTCGCGAAGTCTAAAGCCAAGTGAAAACAACCTAAAAAACAACAACAACAACAACAACAACAACAACAAAACAAAAACAAACAAAACAAAACAAAAAACACCATCTGATCGTTGCTTTGTTCTTTAACTCATTTAAGAGGTGTGGTGCTTCAACTGTGCTTGTCTGAACCAGCACGAGCTGGGCAGTATTTGACATCCCAAGAGGCAGACGGAGATTTCCAAAACAACACACCCAAGTCTTAACCCTCTCCGTACGCCCTGGGGTCATTTTGTACCCCCGCGGTTGTATTCTTCACATTTTGGAATACTTCTAGTACGAAGATCTCTTTGAAACTTTCTGTATTTCTAAGAAAATCATTTTGACAGACTGCTATGCAAAGCGTACGGATCGGATTAACGAGTAAATTTCCTCTAAACTTTGGAAAGTGATGGCACAGAGTTCCCCAGGTCGTATGGATACAATAGTAAAACACGACGTACGGATAGGGTTAAAGAAACTCGGACCTTCTGAGTGCAATGGCCAAGAGCCTACCTGGATACACCACTATACGATTTCTCAGAACCAGGTTACAGAAAACAGTATGCCTACCTATATTATATTATTAAAAATGCGTCTGTCCGTCTGTGTCTGACGAAGACCAATACTTCCCTCTATAGGAAAATATTTCTCAAGCGAAATAGAAGAATGTGAAGGATTATAGGTTACGATGATTTGTGGCTTTTACTGTGACCCATGAGACCAGTTTTGGTACAGAAAATGTTGACATATTTTGAGCATTTAAAAACTCCACTTCCACTTTGTGAATGATAAAATAATTTTATTGTGATATTCTTTTAACCATTCTTTAATCGACATTTCGTTTAACCTTCTTTTCTCAAATTTCTTCATCTTTTGTGTATTTTACTTCCCCCTCTTCCTTTCTTTTTTTTTTTTTCAATCTTTCTTCTTTGGTTTCGTCTTTTCTTTCATTCGTCTTTCCATATTCCCTTTTCTT
>NW_004797869.1:406605-408098 GCF_000002075.1 Aplysia californica | reverse complement strand
GGGAGAGGGAGAGAGAGTGTGAGACTGCCTGTTAGGTCCAATCTGGGATGAGTGGAATACGAAGTGCAGGCAAAAAAATACTCTATAACAAAATAAATTCTCCCCACATGGGAATCGAGCTGAAGTTTTCTGCACGCCTAAGCAGCAACACAGACACCGCCAGTCTGGCCTTTCTGCTGACGTCATTGACATTGCCGATTCCAGGCGCTTTCTTTCACTATACGGTCATTGGTTTATATCTAGTAAGAGATTAACGGCGCTCGCAAGTGCACACGGTCATAATAATTATGAGCGCGTAAACTATACGGTCAAAAAAGTTGTACAGTATCACAATTTTGAAAACAGCAAAAGGATTTGTGCTGACATGATTACATGAAAAACCCAATAAAATCTGAATATTCGACATCAATCAGAAGTAAACGTCTTATCTTTTTAATTCTTTTTTTTAAAAACCGTATGCGAAATAAAAAATATAAAACAGCAAAACTTCAGTGTATTTAAAGTGTATGTGTGTGTGTATATGTGTGTATTTGTGTGTGTGTGTGTGTGTGTGTGTGTGTGTGTGTGTGTGTGTGTGTATGTGCGCCCACGCACATGTGTGTGTTTCTGTGTGTATTGACGTAAGCGTATGTACGTGTGTATTTTTTTATCACACCGCAGCAAAGTTCTCTTTGTGGATATAAACAAAATTATTTTCTCGTCATAACAATCAATATATTCTGACCGATGGATGCATGTACATATTCTCATCATGCAGACCTTCTCAAAAGGATAACGACAGTTTTCAGTCCCACAACCCACCCACCACCCAACCCCGAAATAAAAAAGCAACAATAAGAGCAACAACTACACACCAACATACAGACACGCGAGCTTTTTTCTAAAAATACATTTTAAAATTACAAAAAGTGTATTCTTTTCAAAACGAAAAAAGACTCAAAAAGGCACAGTAAAATTCTAAAGTCAGTTGTATTAACTACAAGAGCAACAACTACACACCAACATACAGACACGCGTGCTTTTTTCTAAAAATAAATTTTAAAATTACAAAAAGTGTATTCTTTTCAAAAGGAGAAAAGATTCAAAATGGCACTGTAACAAAATTCTAAAGTCAGTTTTATAAACTAATAGCTAAAGGTTTTATCTAAAAAAGTTTTGCTAACATTTCAACCGTATCGCTAGGTTAAGAAAAATTAGAAGAAGAATAGAAATAAAATGTGTTCGCTAAGCAGTTTAAATAGTGCTAGGTCAGCAAATTCCTATCTTTCCGAACAATTTCGCAACCTCAGATGAAGCTGTGCCACCAGCTGACAACAGGACATATGCCAAGATTCTTAAACAATCAGGGGCCGATTTTATTGATGTCATCCCTCCATTATACTCCGGTGTTATGAGATAAAGTTTGGATATATATCTTAAGCGTTTTCGAAGTCAAGTTTGGTCGGATCAAGACAGAGGAAATGAAAGGGAGATTCGGTTGGCTGGGGGGGGGG
>NW_004797869.1:404334-405485 GCF_000002075.1 Aplysia californica | reverse complement strand
CCCCGACACCCCCAGGAATCGAACTCACATCTTTTTCATGTACCGGCAAAGAGCCTAAATCATTACACGCAGACGCTGGTTCTGTCGATATAGTTCGCAAAAAAGTGTAAGTTTTAAAAAAATATCCCCATCGTCACAATTTAGATAATTTAAGAGGAGAGCTTCGACCCTGCCAAATCAACATCCAGACAGAACGATTGAAATACACGATAAGAATTCTCCCAACATGGGAATTGAACTCAGGTCGTCTGCGTGTGACCAGACCACTTCACCACAGACGCCTGTGTCGCCAGTCAGGTGTTGGTTCACTGCTCAGGGCGACATTAAAAATGGTGTAAATCAGAGGTTCCATTACCAAATTATGTCCAAAGAGTGTCACTGAGGAAGGCGTAGGCTACTACCTGAAGTTCAGAGAGTGTCAGTGGGGAAATAAAAGCTGCTCTAGATGTCTACCAATTATAGTTCAGATAGTGTTGATGTGGACCTTAAAGACTTTCTACCAGGAATTCAAAGAGTATCCAAATTCAAAGAGTGCCAATGTGGATGCAAAAGACAACTACGAGAAGATGAGATAGCCGCGATAGCGAGGTAAAATAAAGTGCCGCTGGATGTTCAAAATAGTGTCCTAGAGTGTCCAAGTCCAAAGAGTGTCCAAGTTCGAAGAGTCTTCATGTTCTAAGAGTCTCATTTTTTTACGCATAGATAAAGTAAGAAAGTCCAGATTCTAAGAGCGTCCAAATTCAAAGAGAATTCAAATTGAAAGAATATGGAGAACTTACCTTGGAGTGGAGGGCCCTGTCCATACCCATGGGTTTTTCTCTGTTGGCCATGTTGAATGTTGTTGGTTAGGGAAAGGAAGGTACACGGGGTTCACTTGTACAGGGGATATAGCACTAGAGAGTACCACGGAGGAGGAGCACACAGCGACTGTCGGCCTGTCGGAGTGAGTGCTGAGCGGGATGGAGGAATGTGTAGCCGGTCCGGCAAGCCTATAGCGCGATCGGGGGCTGGCGGGGGACCTGGCGAGCAGGCAGTTCCTGGTGGCTCGTGCTGCTGCTGGTGCTGCTCAGAAGGTGAGATGGTTTAGTCGGTGTGTGTGTGTGTGTGTGGGGCGGGGTGGATGGGTGGGGGAGGCAGGTAGATAAAGAGCG
>NW_004797869.1:400358-401478 GCF_000002075.1 Aplysia californica | reverse complement strand
TGGATCGAGGGTGTCAAGGAAACCCTAAGAAAACATAACTTCACAACTAAAAGAGCTGCAGAGCTGGCCTACCCTATAAAACTGCATCTCCCCTCGACGCTTAACGGCAACAGAGGATGAAAAAGTATAAAAAAAGTAAAAGTAAGTAAGACATTCTAGACCGTGCATTGCATCAAGGACTGCTGATATGTTTGACTTGATCGGGATTTAGTTATGGTCCATTCCCGAACTTAACATATTTATTCCCGAACAGGACAGACCTATTTCCGAACGGGACAGATTTTTTCTTGAAAGGAACAAAGTTATTTCAGAATGGGCTAGAAGGTAAATTATGATAAGTAGAATGGTATCTCTCTTGGACAGGAATTCAAAGTACAAGACGGGCCCAACTGGAAAACTTGGACTTTGCGGGTGATCTTGCTTTTCTTTCAAACAGCCACTACTTAATGTATACCCAGATAAGACCAATGTGCCGAGAATAAAAACCATGCACCATTAATGATCACATCACCATCAGTGAAACACCACACGGGGAAATAGATTCCTTCGCTTACTTCGGAAGCATCGTAGACGAGATTGGGGGAACAGACCGCATATATATTATATCAAGAGGTGCTTCCACTTCGTAACTAAGAATATTGGAGCAAGAAACAAGAACATGACTTTGAACACTAGTGTCAAAAGTGAACTTCTTTGCGGACTGGAAATGTTAAAACTTACAAAACAATCTTCTAAAAATCTACGGACATTTGTCAACACTAAAAGATCAAAACAAATCCTTAGCCTGATACCGTTAGACGTGAACAGTAGCGCAACAATTCAGAAGAAAATATGTAGAGAGAAATCAAAAAGAAAATATGGAAGTGGATTGGACACACTTGGAAAAAGAGAAGAAGGCCGCCTAAAAGTACTTAGAGATATCACGTGTCCCAATTAAGGTGCCGATATTTGTAAATTACTTTAAAATGTACCAAAAATGGCAGAAATCATTATTGTTATGCATAAAAAAAGAGACCTGATGATGATGATGATGATGATGATGATGATGATGATGATGATGATGATGATGATGATGATGATGATGATGATGATGATGATGATGATGATGATGATGATGATG
>NW_004797869.1:396605-397943 GCF_000002075.1 Aplysia californica | reverse complement strand
TTCTATCTTTTTATCTGTCTGTCTGTCTGTCTGTCTCTGTCTTTGTCTCTCTCTCTCTCTCTCTCTCTCTCTCTCTCTCTCTCTCTCTCTCTCTCTCTCCCTAAAAAACGAGTTCCACTCTTTGAATAACGTTATTGCTTTGAAACAGACGTAAAACCAGCGAATACTGAAGTCAACAGAGTGTGATAATAATGATATTACCTTCATCTTCCTGAGCCCTCATTTCGTAACCTACCTGACATTCTACGCACATCCGGGCTCTCCACTTTCTGTGGAGCCAAATTGGCTTGTCTTGACGTCATGCTTTTAACTCCTTTATTGCTTTTGTTTTTGAATTTTTATTTTTCGTTTTAAAAAATTGTTCTGTATTCCTTTTTTGGGTGCCATGTTAGAGATCTGATTCGTATCAGATAATCATTCACTGTAAGAATGTGAGTGAGCAGGTAGGCTTTTATGATATTTATTATTTCGACATCAAGATGGAGCAATTAGATTATAATATTATAATGAATAAAATGATTGGATATATTTGTTTGCATTTGATTACTGAATTCATTAATAATATATTCTTTTTTCTTTAGATTTTGTTGTCTATTCTAGATCCCCACCACAACTCCACCCCTCTCCACCATGCTGTCCTATAGGGCAGGACACATACCACTTTCTTACACTCTCGCTTGGAAAAATTTGATTTTGAAACTATTTGTCCGTAACCCAAATCCATAAATTAATTAAAGTAAGCAAAAGAATCACATGGAGCCGATTCCAATAAGTATCCTATCCTGGCTAGACAACAATCATGGGGGCTCGTGTGGCCTATAGGTTAAGGTGTTCGCCTCTCATTTAAAGGTCCCGCGTTCGAATCAGGGTAGCGACCGAAAAATTTCCTTCTCTAAAATGGTCTCCTTTCAGATCTTTTCAGCTCTCTAGCAAATGTTCTGTCGTCTGCTTTCGTCTCCACTTTGTACCCCCACCCATTCACCTCCTTTGCACCCTCCTTTGAGACTCTTTCTGCAGCCTTTCTACTGCTACTCCTTGACTCCTTACTGCTGACTGTCAGCGACACCCCTGATCTTCTGGTAGGAAAGGTCTACACCTAGCCTTCTCGGACTAGGGCGAAACATCTCGGAGATCCCGTGTGCAATTTGCGCACATTTAAGATCCTTTGGTGGTCTAATATCGATAAAAATAGGCTTTGATCGCCGTTGGGGCAAAACTTTAAATTTCCTACCAATTGAAAATGTGTAATGTGTCCCGCGTGCTCATATGTCCTTATGCAGTTGCGAGCGCCGAAAAACGATGACCCCCCCAAAAAAAAGACAACAGCCATGTGGCTTG
>NW_004797869.1:393307-395311 GCF_000002075.1 Aplysia californica | reverse complement strand
AAAAAACCCTTCTCCCCTCCTCATTTTTCCCTATCCCCCTGCCCCCCAAATATATTACCAAAAAAAAATACAATTAAAAAAAAGACAAGAGCAAACAATCAAATAAACAGCAAAAAAACAACAAACAAAAAAGCAGACGAACGACAATACAAACAAACATACAAACAAATAACAACAGAAAAGCAAGCAAACAAAGAAACAAATAAACAAAAAAACCCAAAAAACTCATAAAAACCACAACAACA
Source organism: Aplysia californica (assembly GCF_000002075.1). Lineage (NCBI taxonomy): Eukaryota > Metazoa > Mollusca > Gastropoda > Aplysiida > Aplysiidae > Aplysia > Aplysia californica. The sequence goes on along the minus strand of NW_004797869.1, from coordinate 395,066 downwards.
AAAATTTCATAAGCGCATACGCGAATACATGTACAGGGTGATCCAAAGAAAAACTGTACAATTTTTTTCCTAAATATCTCTCACAAAATTTGTACTAGAAGGTTGTAATCTGGAACAGATATAACTCAGAAAACGAAAATGACTTTTATAAAAACCACCTACAAATATAAAATGCACCAATTTTAAAGATCTTGTAATGTAAGTGATGAAATGATTGGGTTTTTTTTCTCTTCCTTTTATTTTAAAAATTTAATCTTTCCATCTGTGTAACCTTTAAATAATATGAATTCTCTTCTCCTACAGAGTTTTTTTTTTAAATTCTGGACAAATGGTCTGGATCTATATTATGTCCTCCTTCGGAGTCGACACATTTGAACGCGTCGTTCGTTATGTTCAGTGGTGGCCAAACACGAGGATCCACTCAACCATGAGTACTCCAAGCCACACACACACTGTACACCTTACGGTATGGAGCTGTTTCCAGAGACAATATGTGGGTGGTTGGCGGGTGCTGTGGTGTGGTTTGCTTCTTCTTTCCTATCAAACATCTATCGTCCTTATCTCCCCTTCTTCTTTTTTATGTTTGTTATTACTCTCTTGTAACACCTCTAATCTTCTGGCGCTCATATGACCTTATTATGCAGTTGCGAGCGCCGTAAAACCTCTACTAAAACTAACTAAAGAGACAATATGGGGGAGGGGAGTTAATAGAGCCAGAAAGATGGAAATGGGCTTTGGCGAGGAGAGTAAATGTTCACGCTTTTCAAACGATATAGGAATCATGAACGCGTTGCTACCCTCTGATAGCTTCGCGAACGAGAAAATGGTACAGCCGTAGATGAATTTATGCCTTGAGAATGCAGACCCTAAAGATGTGGGAAAGTCATTGCTGCAGACATCGTCTATGGACAGACGTCTCGTGGGGCTCATTTACTGAATGCTGCACCCTGGTGACGTTTAAAGTAGTGCAAACGGTGTGTGTTTGACCTGAAGTGGTCGTTTTGTCAAGGCCTTTTTAGTTTTGATTCTCTACAGGTCCGAACTGAAGGACCATTTCCATCCTTGACATCATCGAAGTCCTTAAGGGCACTTTAACATTTTTTCCGTACCTTGTGCGAAACTTACGAAACGAGTTAGTTGTGAGGAAATGTTCAATACAAAATGCTCTCTGCTTTTTGCTGATTTTAGCCTTGGTCTCAGAAGGCAAAAGAAACTAAACTTGAAGAAAAAAACTATCTGCAAACTTCTGTTTGCCTGTTAGACTGCTGTAGTTTGCAATATGGCGCAATAGTTGGGAATTTTAGTGATGGGCCTAATGCAAACTGAAAATGGGTTGTTTTTTTTGCGCGCTATGAAGAGCAAAACTATTTGGTGGATTTGTCTAAAATGAATATCAAACAAATTCCTTTTGACTTCCAAATGTTGAGTACAAATTTGAAACGCAAAACTTCAGAGTGGATGAAAATATCAACAAAAAAGGTGTACTCTTGGGGTTTTTTTTATCACCCTGTATATAAAACTTTCTCTTTCTCTCACTCTCTGTCTCCCACTCTCTCTCTCTCTCACTCTCTCTCTCTCTTTCTCTCTCTCTTTCTCTCTCTTTCTCTCTCTCTCTTTCTCTCTCTCTCTTTCTCTCTCTCTCTCACACACACACATACAAACACAAATATGCATGTACATAACTGAGCATACACACAAAACAAATTGAGACACACACACACACGCACATACACACACACACACACACTCTTACACACAC
>NW_004797869.1:388599-391698 GCF_000002075.1 Aplysia californica | reverse complement strand
GAGAGAGAGAGAGAGAGAGAGAGAGAGAGGAGGGGGATGGGGGAGGGAGAGAAAGATATCGAAAAAAAAACGTTTTTTCTCATCAACAGTTCAAGGATCACATTTCAAATTTAGATAACACAAACAGACTTGAAAACAATAAGTTTTAAGTTAATGGTCAGTCGGGAACTATGAAGAAGAAAGATAGAAATAATAGAGGTACGGACAAGTTCAGAAAAGCAACCGACATAAAAGTACACGCACGTGCGTGACTCCGCCAGCCAACACAAGCAAAATTTCGGTAAAAGTTCCCTGAGGTAGAGAAACAGAAGCTCACACCTGAAAACGATTAACATTTGAGCTACACAAATTTAAACGAACATGCTCTCACTTTCATGAGGAAGGCGAGTCCAAACAGTGTTCATAATCGCCGCGCTGCGCATATGCGTACGCACTATATATCTTTCTATCTCTCTCTTTCTCTGTCCCTCGCTGTCTCCCACTCCTTTTCTCACTCTCTCACTCTCTCTTTTCCCTATCCTTCTCTCCGTCCATCTCTTCCTCCCTCTCTCCAACTCTCTCTCCCCCCACTGTCTGTCTGCCTGCCTGTCTCTCTCTCTCTATCTCTCTCTCTACCCTCTCTCTCTTTCTCTATCTACCTATCTATCTATCTATCTATCTACCTCTCCATAGTCTCTATTTATCTGTCTATCTTTCCCTAGTGTCTCTCTCTCCCCTTCTCTGTCTATTTATTTCTCTCACCTCATTGTCACGTACCTGTGCCCATGTGTACCCAAGCACACATGCACACGAACATACACATTACACATACACGCACTTACGTTACACAGATATTGTCTCTGCAGTGAACAGCATCTTCTGGTGATATCTTCAATTACGTAAAAAAAAAACCCAGAGTAGTCTCAACTACCATGCGAAACCTAAACTTAACACTACAGGCGCTGATTAGTATGATTTTGGTTGGGTTTTTTAAAGAGCTATCGGTTTCATGTATAGCACAAACCGTTTTTGCATAATATTATTTATGGACGGCGTTAGATTTTAGACTAATCATCTGTAAATGAGAAGTAGAGGCCACCAAACTGAAAGGGTTTTGGGTGGCCTGAGGTGGAATAAACAAAACCGCCCTTGTGGGAATCACGGGATGGCTTGGTTTAGCGGATTACAAAAGCCGAAAAATCCAAAGATCCCTACAGGACCAACTACCAGCCACAGTTAACATGCTGAATCACACCCCAGAGGCACCATCATGGGAAAAGAAAAACACAAACATAATTATACACACGTCCATTCCTACGTTCACGACAAAAGATGACCACAGTGACCTAAGCAAGAAGTCGCTCACCCTGTCCATGCTTGAACAAAGATACCCACGAGAAGCATGGATAAGGATCTATACAGACGGATGTGCCACTGATGCTGTGAAAAGAGGAGGAGCCGGAGTGTCCGTACAGTTCCAAAATGGACGACGACAAGCAGAGGCAGTCCCAACAGGGCGACATTGTACAAACTACAGGGCAGAGACGGAGGCTCTAATACATGCAACAAACATCATCAAGAATGTGGTAGACCCCAAAAGCCAAGTAGTATTCCTAACAGATGCCATGTCAGTACTGCAGGCTATCACTTCCGGCAAACTACCAAGGCTACGAAAAGCACTTGAGGACAACCCCTGCCTGAGGATTATTCTGAAGTGGATTCCATCACACTGTGGTGTCTTAGGAAATGAGCAGGCAGACAGGATGGCCAAACTAGGAGCACAGAAAGAGCAACCAGACAGAGCGTTAACTACACAAAAATAAAAACTATTATAAATACAGTATTTAAAGCACCTCAGACTCCAGATGGCTACCATGAGTTGTCACGCCAAGAACAAGTGATTATCTTCAGACTAAGGACACAACACACAAGACTGAGACAACATATGTACAAATGTTTTAAACTAGTACAATCACCAAAATGCCAGTGTGGAGAGGTGGACCAAACTGTTGAACACACCCTTCAGCACTGCAAGACACACAGAGCCCTGAGACAAGATAGGCGGCCAACCCCACTGACGCTACAAGAGAAGCTATACGGTCCGACAGATGAACTGAGCAGGACGGCAAAATTTATGACAGATACCAGACTTCAAGTGTGATGCGATCGAGAACAAGAAGAAGAAGCGGATTATAACGTGCAAGTGTGTTACACTTATTTTTGTCATGGTTTCATTCAAGTAGTTGTATGCTTGAATGACACCGTGACGAAAATATGGACTACTTGAATGAAACCATGACACAAATAATGGTAAGACATGCTTGGCAAGGCACTTTATCACAGTGCCAAAGCCACTTGACAATTCTTGGAAAACCCAATCACATCAACGTTGGAGTGGTCACCAGTATATTAGCTCTGATATGAATCCTACAGGTGTGTGAAGTCCCATGAAAAAGCAACTGAAGAAAATCGACTTTGCTCCCAATTCAGACTCTTTGTTTGCAAATGTCTATGACATTTTAGATGAAAAGATAGATAATTATATCAAAAATTAAATAGAACCGAGGCCCAATAGGTGCGATTAGGAAAAGTAACAATGAGCACATTTAATGGTAAGTCGAAGTTTTGCGTGGTATTTGTGATTGCTTTGTTTTCAGTTTTGCTTGAAACTATCGAAAACTGAAATAAAATATTGTTTATTACAGAGACAAATTTTCCATTCATTGGATATGCAATTTATGTCCATTTAATCAATATTGATGCTTATCAATACATGCACGAAGACAATTTTATGTTTTTTCATTTCATACAATTTTGCCAAGCCAGATTTTTTATAGTCAGTTTTGAGTGACCATATCTCGGGCATCTCTTAACCTAGATGAAATATGAATATTATACCAAATACTGCACAATTTATTTAGCTTTTAATTGGTATGCAGCATGAGTGGGTGGTGCTAGGCTTTTAAACGATGATTGCGTGATTGCATTTTCACGTTTGTTTTGGACACCATGGTATTTACTGACAAAAGTGTGCGCATACACACAAAAGTATACACACACACACACACACACACACACACACACAAACAAACACACACACACACACACACACACACACAT
>NW_004797869.1:386801-388499 GCF_000002075.1 Aplysia californica | reverse complement strand
CACACACACACACACACACACACACACACACACATACACACATACACACACATACACACGCGCGCGCGCTCACGCGCGCACAGATACACTTGCACACAGAAACATTCTTTTATTATATTATACTCACAAACTGTAGATGTACCTATAAACACACACACACACACACACACATACACATACTCGTACTTCAAAAGTACATAAAAACCACACACGTGTAAATGCACCACATTCACACTTACGCACACACACACACACACACACACACACACACACACACACACACACACACACACACACACATACAGCTCAAAATACAGTACACGGCACTGTTGCGACCGACAGTGGCATGGTTGTAAACTGTTCTGTATTTGTGTAACATTGTGTATTAATGTATGTATTTATGTAATGTATTTGTTCTTGTATTTATGTATGTACATACTTATAATTATGTATTTATGTATTTACATGTATGTTTGCCATTGTAAACCAAACTGCCCTCTCGGGACAAATAAAAGTGTAATTTATTTTATTTATTTTATTTATTTTATTTATTTTATTTATTTTTTAATATTTGTATTCTAGCTTAGCTCCCTTTCCATGAAAGGAATGATCGGTGCATTAACATCAACTAAAAGTCATTCGACTAGTCTATTTACACTCTACTGGAATGGAGCAATAAATCTTGAAAGATGCAAAAAATTAGAAGGTTTAAATCTATACTCTCAAAACTAAATGCACCTCGCGAAATATCACTTCAGGCACATTCGCGGTGAAGGACGGTTACGCAGACTTGTTTCGTTTCTCAGTGGAATAATCACAAAGGCCAGAGCAGGACGGGAAACATATCTTTTTAACTTCAGGAAATGAATAACTCAAAAATCGGGCTCCGTCATGGGGACCTTTCTATCTTTTTGCAGGTACTTGCCAACTTTCAACTCTGTAGCTGTCGTAGTTCTATGGGAAAAGTGACACATGTGTTTCCAAGTTGCCAAATATATAATAGATGTATAGATTGATTCTCTATTCTGCTTTCGTGGTTGTCCACTCCAAAATTTCAAAGGCGTGGAAATAGTGCGCACGGCTAGTGAATGGAACCTTCACTTGTTTACAATGGCGTCTTAGAAGACGGACTTTCCCAAGATTATATCTAAACGAAACTAATGAAAAACTGAAAATTAAACTACAGTGACTCCAGGCCCCTCAATGAAACTGTGCACCCTTCAAAAGAATCACTATTCATTTTGTCAATTTCGAAAGTTAAGTGGGTCGGCAGCTTTAGACGGCCAAAGTGAAGAACTTCCACAAATATAGAGATATAGAGATACACACATATAAACACATACATTCACACACATACATACTCACGCATACACACACACATATACAAGCTTGCAAATACACACACACTCACACACGCACATACACACACACACACACATACACACACATGCACACACATACACACACACACACACACACACACACACTCACACACACATACGAAGAGACACAAACTTACAGGTTGTGATTGGTGAGAGGTCTCAGAAGCACATGTCTTTTGAAACAGTTGCTTCTCCATGCACCCTCCTTACTTGTCACCCAAAGAATTGATAATCTCTCTTTTTTTATCTCTCTCTTTCCCTCTCACTCACTCACTCACTCACTCACTCACTCACTCACTCACTCACTCACTCACTC
>NW_004797869.1:378728-382924 GCF_000002075.1 Aplysia californica | reverse complement strand
ATTTTATTTCCCTATTTATTAACCAATTCACTTCTAATTTGGCATGCCAACAGTACATATGTAGCTCTTAAATTTGGCTTGTTGAATTTTTGATATATGCTTTAGTTTTTGTTTTATGACATTTACAATTGAGATGTTGCAAGAAAAGTGAAAAAAATGGAAAATACATGCTTTCTAAGCCCATAAATCAAAAACTACTACATTAATAAAAAAATTCAACAAGCTAAAATTTAGAACTAGGTGTTGTTGGTATCCTGTGAAAGTTACATTGAAATTGAATAAGAAACAGAGCAGAAAAATGGGATAATATGTGAAAAAATAGAATTGTGAGAAAACAGCCGATACAGGTAAGAAAAGGCTATACAACATGTGCTTTCGACGAAAAACCTGACACAAAAACACAGCTTTTGGGTGTAGCAAGGCTTACATACGTTTCTGGATATTGTTCAGGAAGTGTCCAGGTACTATAATATGTAATAAACCCAATTTACAAAATTTGACCTCCAAACACGATTTCTAGGTGCCCCACCAGCCCTTAAGTGACTTTCTCAAGGACACAACATCGTACCAAGCTGAGTTTCGAACCCGCAAAGCAAACCTTCAATCTCACGATTACAAGTCCGATAGCCTAACCACTAGACTATCAACGTCACTGAGACAGAAGTAATGGCCGGGACATTTCTGTGACTTTTCTCCCAGATCTTAGTGACATTTACCTGTTGAGTAACGCCCCCTGGAGGCATAGACAAACGGTGGCGGCTGTTCAGCACCAGGGACGTGGGTGGAAAGAGTTGCATTTGTGCGTTTGTCTGTGAGTGTGTTTGTCTGTGAGTGTGTTTGTCTGTGGGTGTCTGTAAGTGTGTTTGAGAGTGTGGTCGAGTTTAGGTTTGTGTTTGTATGTGAGTGTGTTCGTCTGTGTGTGTGTTTGTTTGTGAGTATATTTGTTTTAAGAGTGTGGTCGAGTCAGGTGTCGAAAGTCTTGTGGTTGGACTACCGGACTCGTACTCGCGAGGTTGCAAGTTTTGGGGGTTTTGAGCCGCACGCCCGACTGTGTCCTTGGGAAAGGCACTTTACACGAATTTACCTCACTTCACCCAAGTAGGAATGGGCACCCAGCTATAAAAGTCGAAAGATCTTGTCAGTATGTTAATCTTGCACTGTATGCTTCCCCGGAAGTTGCTATTGTCTTAGAATGCTATCAGGTCTGGTGGGGTCATAATATTATAGATTGTAAAGTGCAAAGAGCTTGCTGTTTAGCCGAAATTTCCGCTATACAATAAATACTACCTATTATCATTTTAAAATTATTAGGTTTGTTTAAAGAATCTGGTGGAGTGTAAGAATATGTTTTTTTAAAGAGAGTTGTTCAGTTTAAGCGTTGTATTTCTCACAGTCTTAGTTTACCCTCACAGTCAAGGCTGAAGCCTGCTTCATAAATGAACTAGATTGTATTGTTTTGGCGTAAACACACCATACCAACATTAATTGAGTTTGATTAAAACTCCTGAACGTATGGTAGCTAGCTAGCGCCCAGTTTGTCCCGCCTTTTAGGGTCGAACATTTCTGGACCGCTCCTCTATGTGGTGGAACCAGAAACTCGGTTGTTTTGTGTGTTTTTTTGCTTTTTTGTGTTCTTGTCGTTGTTGTTTTTGTTGTTGTTTTTTTGTGAAAATATGGAGTCGTTGATATCAAATTAAAGTTTGTTTATTGAGATTATCGTCGTCTAACTGTTCAAAGATTAAAAAATTTGAGTTTTGCTTAAACAACAGTTACTTAATCTATGGTGCCGGTGTGTGTGCTCAGAAAATATTTTGTCGGAACCCAAATTCTAAATGTTGAAAAGATCAAGGAAAACATAATTTAGATATATGCCATTATTGTTAAAAATATGAAACAGTTTTCTCTCTCCTGTGCAATTTTGATTTCTGAGCTTTTAACATTTTAAAAATTTATAGACGATATTGTATTCCCAAGATAGCCATTGTCACTATCTGGGGGATCCGCATGTTAACAGAATTGTGAACAGGGCGACTTAGTCACCTTCACACAATGGATCAGTACAGCGTGAGATAAAATCTAGATGGGCTTTCAGCGGCTGTGTAAACACGGTCATACAGAGAGAGCTGTCAGGCGCCACTAGTATTATCACATCCAGCATGTACATGGAGATGAAAGCCATCACAGAAGCCTTAACCTAGATAAATAAGTGAATAAACAAATACATAAAGAAATAAGAAAGAAATAAAGAAAGAAATACTGACAAGATCAGAATATTTCATTGTCTTTAGGCGACGGAGAATCAGTCTGCCATCCTCATCACTGACGAGCACCCTCAAATAGGTGAAGAAGCACATTATGAAGTGTGCAGACTGGCGAGAGGCGATACGAAGCAGCACACTCATAAAGATTGTATGGATCTTTATCACTTGTCATGCAGGAGCTAAAGGTAATGAACGATTTGATCAGCTAGCCGGCCAGGCTGAGATTGGTGGCACCTTGCCATTAGATCCACCAACAGTCGTAGCAGCATTGACAGCAGGGTTCAACAACCTCAGAGAAGATGCACGCTCCACATCACTCACAATGGAAAGACGAAAGGAAGCTGGAGTCTCAAGATGATCGGTGAGAGACAGCAACCTGCTTGGAAAAGCCAGAGGAAAATCCGACCCCCTGATAACTGACACGATAAGCAAGCGAACCCTTTCATGGATCCTGGAGAGGAAGGAGGAGCAGCTATAGCATTGTACCGCATTCTCCAACCAAGTAACCAAATAAATCCCAATGCTAACGCCCAACAAAATTACCAAAATCGCCCACTAGTGGGCCATATCTCCAAGGTTGGCAAACTCTATTCTAGCTGTGAAAAATATTTTCTGAAATTAGTAACTACTGTATTATTCCGAAATACAGTTGCAATAATCCAAGACAGCCATCCATTATCGAGGAGAAAAGTGGCCGTCGCAGACAGATGTCCATCTTCAACAGAGTTAATTGTATTTTTTTAACGCAAGGGAGGGGGGTGAAAAGGGGGGGGGAGTGGCCACTTGTACGTGTGATTGTCTTCTACCTGACCGTTTGAGTTTGAGCAGGGCCGCTGTGGCTGTTTTAAGCAGATGTACTTCTTGGACAGTGTCATTTTAATGTAAAAGCAACGCATGGGGAGGAATGGGAAGTGGTCGTTTGTACAGGTGATTGCTTAGACAGGTGACCGATGGAGCAGGTTGAACCGATTCCGTAAGCTTCCTTGAGGAGAAAACAAACCTGTGTATGTGTTGTTGAGTTTGAGGGCATGTCGAAGAAGAGACGCAGGAAGGAATTAGGGAGAGATAGGGAGACAGAGTGAGGGAAGCAAGAGACATGGTAGAAAAAAGAGGGGGAGAGGGAGGTGGGGGACACAGGGAGAGAGAGTTAGAGGGAGAAAGATAAAGAGAGAAAGAGAGAGAGAGAGAGAGAGAGAGAGAGAGAGAGAGAGAGAGAGAGAGTTTGAGGGCTTGTCGAAGAAGAGACGCAGGAAGGAATCAGCATAAAGTAACACCAGCCACCAGACTTTAGAAGAAGGAAACAGAATATCTTTAGGTTGTTTTTCTTTTAGTTTTAGTAAGAGTTTTCTAGCACTTAGAACTCAATTTAAGGTCATCTAGGTGCCTAAGATTAGAGATGTTATTAGAGACTGACATAAAAAGAAAAGAAGGATATTGGATAAGAATAGATGTTTAATAGGAAAAAGGGAGCAAACCACATCTTTTAGACAGCTTTTCTATTTCAGCTTTTTCTTGAGGGTAAGCGGTTGAAGGAGGCAGCGGAAGTAGAGAGGAGGATTGAGGTTGCATCTAGTATCTTTGATGCCAGGATGTGGTGGAAAGAAGGGGACGGGGAGAAAAGGGAGAGAGATAGGGAGACAGAGTGAGGGAAGCAAGAGACATGGTAGAAAAAAGAGAGGGAGAGGGAAGTGGGGGACACAGGGAGAGAGAGTTTGAGGGAGAAGGATAGAGAGAGAGAGAGAGAGAAAGAGAGAGAGAGAGAGAGAGAGAGAGAGAGAGAGAGAGAGCGACAGACAGAGAGAAAGAGAGAAAGAGAGAGAAACTGATAGAAAAGGAAGTGCCAGAGAAAGAGAAGAAGAGACAGAAAGAGAGAGGTTGATGGTGAGAGAAAAATTGAACGTGAGAGAGAAAGATAGAAACAGAAAGAGAGAAAGA
>NW_004797869.1:371228-376228 GCF_000002075.1 Aplysia californica | reverse complement strand
TTAACATTTTTTCAAAATTATTCAACATTTCGCATCTTGAGCTGAGTGAAGAACGTGATAGGAACAAGAAAAAACAAAAACAAAAACAAAAACAACAACAACAACAATCACAACAGAGACAAAAACAAAACAAATACAAAAACAGCACAAAGCATGTCAAAAACTAGACATAGCAAAACAAAACACAAACAAAACCCCCAAACAAACAAAACAGAAACAAAACAAGAAATATGTAAATAAACTGAAAGAAAAGACAGGAAACAGTGTGACATGAAGACAAAGACAAACGGAGAGGGAAGACAATAAAGGAGGCAGTGATCTATGGACAAAGAGGGCAGCAAGGAATAAGTGAGACGGGGAGATATAGACAAACAGAAGCTAAAGAAAGGAAGGAAAACATGAGACACGGCGATATGGACACGCAGAAAAGAAAACAAAAGAAATGAAAAGAAAGGATGGAAAAGTGAGGAATGGAGATATAGACGAACAAAGAATTTAAGAAATTATTCTTATTTAAGACAGGGGGATATAGGCAGATAAAAGAAAAGAAAATGTGAGACATAGGGAAACAGACAAACAGAGGTCGAAGGAACAAGTGAGACAAAGAGATATAGATATATACGAGCGTGAGTCAAAAAGTAAGCAAGTTCGTTTATAACTAAAAGAAAAAAGAACATACATGTAACTATCATACCTCAAACTGAAGAGAGCATCTGAGGGTCAGATTTGTATTTCTCAACATAGTCTCAATTTCGTTCAATAGCCACTGTCCACCTTTTACTAAGTCCACATAATATGCCAGCTGAGCAAAACTGGGTAGGCTGGTTGTAGGGGAACAGCAGTCTTGATTTCTCCATCTTTTCCATAGTGTTGACCTCACAATGGTTCTTTTCTAGGACCGAGAAGGTGGAGGTCTGAAGGAGCCAAATCAGGAGAATAAGTTGGGTGGGGTTGTGTTTTCCACATAAACGGGGTGGTTGTCTCCCTTGATCTGGTACTCGAATGCAAGCGAGCATTGCCATGGTGAAAAAACACCCTTTGCATGTTCAGATTTGGTCTGACTTGTCAAATTATCGCTTTCAGTCATTTCAATATTTCAAAGCAGGGTTCAGAATGTACAGTAACTCTGTAACAAAGTGAAGCCAAAGGGCTCGTGGCTCGTAAATACCAGGTGAAACTAGTACACTGGACGCCGCTACCGGCGCGAGGAACGTAATTACAACTGGACGCCACCACCCTGGACGGCATCTTGAGGGACAGGGAACCTTAGAGTGGGGCGTGTTTATAACACCTTGCTGCTTCAAAATCAGTTCAGTCCCTGATTTGTAAGATCACGAAGATCGATATGAGGAGCGTCTCTTACGTGTTAATTGTAAACGCGTGAGAGTGCCAAACGATTTGGAGCGTTCAAAGCCCATAAGTTCTTGGGAACTGGGGAAAGAGAATACAACCATCCAGAAGGTACCTATTGAAGTCTGAATAATCAAAGTGGGATCATTACGACGCTGGGGCCTTATATACCGAGTATCCGAAGATTTGGCAGTTAGTTTAGTTTAGTTTTAGATCAGAGCAGACTAGCGTAGACTAGAGTCGAGATCAGACTAGAGTACTGAGAAGACATAGAGGTAGGAGTTAGACAAGGTTAGGCGGAGGGAAGTGACAATTTTCTTGTACACTGCTAGATAGTCGTCTATTCGACAAATGTTATAACCAGTATTTCAGGAAATAGTAGATACCCTTCTGTAGATTATAGGTCCTCGAAGCTAGTAGCATGTTTTGTAAACGTCATACATTTTATTGTTGTTGATGATAAAATATTTCAAAAATATTACAGCGTGAAGTTTTCTTGTCATCTTTGACATAGCCTATACGATCACGTGTCAGAGTGGTGTAACCAGTATAGCAACACCTTTTTAATACTGTGTTACAACTCCTCGTGCTAAAAATAATATGTGAGAAGCACGCTGTGAGCGTCCCAAAACACAATTGCCATGACTTTTCCGGCTGACTCCTCGGGACGTTGCTTGTCTGAAAAACGTATGGACAGCTCTTCCTCTTCTTCCAGTTCATTGCTTACATATCTGATCCATCTATATACAGTGACAAAAACTAGAGCTTGGTCCTTGTAAACACTTTGAAGTCTCTTTTGGGTGTTATCGGTGGATTCTCCTTCTAAAACAAGAAATTCAGTCACTGCTCTTTACCTCTGACAGACCTCCAATAGGGTAACCATTTTGATTTGACGTAATTCAGGCCAAAATTAAAGAAACTTACATTTTAACATTTGAGTCAAAAGGTATATAAGCAAGTACTTGTGAGCTGAATTTCATTAAATTTGACGCAAAATCGTGCAAAATAATGAACAACTTACATTACTTTTTGACTCCCCTCGTATAAAGAATGAAGGAAAAGTTAGACACAGGTATATCTATGTATAGCCAAACAGTGAAGAAAGGAACAAGTGAATGGTAAAGTTATAAACACAAAGGAAGTAAAGGAGCAAGTGAAATAGGGCAATGAAGCAGACAGAGGAACAGGGAAAGAACTGAGACATGGAGACCTACTACACTGGAATAAAGAGACATACACTGAAACAGGGAAACATACAAGTAAATTGACTCCACACGTTGTGGAGCGGAGATAGACACTTGCAAAACAACAAACAAACCAACAAACATAGGCTAAGGCTGGGGAAACCATGGTATCTGTGTGAGCATCATGGTAGAGAAGCGAAGGTGAGCGCTTATGAGCAGAACTTTGACTTTGAGTACGTCTTGTCATTTAAGTTATGTACGAGATTTGGAGGAAACGAACCTTCATCGGCGATTCTAAGTTTGTAGTCACTGTTCGTGATTTTTTAAATTTATGTATGAAAACTGATTTTTCTTATAATTGCTATCCTTGATTTACCAAATTGTATATGCTCAGCACTCTTTTTTTCCTTGCCTATTTATATGCGATTGACGCCATCTGATTAGCAGAAAAAAGTGCATACGATAGTGTCCAATAGTGTATTACGTACATACTTAGTATAACAAGTAATTGTCATAACAGATAGAGGTTCCAGGATTATAGATATAAGTCATTGATCTGAGAGCGGTGAGGATTTTAGATATAATGGTGGTGATGAGTGACGATGAGGGATTGCGTTTAAGTAATGTTAGCGTTAGTCCTATCTTCCTCTGCTCCAATCAGTCACGAGGGACGTGGGCACCTTCTATCCCGTTCCCTACTGGAACTACCTTTACGGTCAGCGTGGAGTTCCGAAATGGTGGGCTCAGTCTCTGCTAAGGTGACATTGTTAGTGTTAGCCTATTCTATCGAGCCAAGACAAGTATAGAGAGGAGCTAAGTGGGAAGACAGCAGGCACGCTTCGTCCATAGAGCACGGTCGTGCAGGGCCGTCCAAATTTTGTTAATGTTCTGTAACGAAAAGCATCCACAAACACAAAATAAAAGAAGTCAGAAACAAAGACTAGCCAAATATATTATTTCAAAACAAGGTGTCAAAAGCGCCGTAAAACATTTACAATGCAATGTCAAAGTCCACGCGCTTTAACTAATCATAATAGGATATTCAACAGTGGTAACCTGAACTATAAATCACTCTTTGGGATAACCCAAACGATGACGACACTCGTAGAAAGTTTGGCGGTACATTAATATTAATAAGACGGCACATCCCAAATGCGCACCCACGAAACATAGCCCACAGTAAGCAGTCTAAAAATTAACGCGATAGACTGCATACTATTCTATGCCAAAATTATGTGATACCCAGAGCAATTCAGTGAAGTGCTCAAGTGAATAGTGAGTGGTTCATTGTCTTGCCACTATTTTAAGCGACTCTGTGACCGTGAACCTGAGGGAGGTGAACGTGACATACTTAAGTCACCGTCCTGCGCCCTGTGAGTTGTACCTTTGAATGGTTTCGTAGTGGAGTGGTGAAATTTATTCCTTGAGCGTTCAGTTCCAATGTGGGATGAATAAGAAATTGATGTTTAGCTAACAAACAGATTTAGTTCTAGAAATCAAAGCGACAATCCATTTACTATGCCCTTGATTATCTTCAACGTGCTATAGCTTAATTGTGCACGCCCACTTTTTAGCCCCATGCGCCACCCCTGGAAGACAGTATAGTGGCAGGTATGTTGGGGGCATTTGTAAGCGGGTTGTAGGTAGCAAGTTGGCACATTATGATCTTTAAAATTGCAGCATTCTACTCCCTGATCATTTGCCACGAGTATTCTTTTCGAATCCAATTGAGCTTGCGGAGATTCTGAGTGGGAGAACACAAAGGCGGCATATTTCCGTCACGTAACCACTAGGAGCCGTAAAGGCCCGGTGACACATAACGATAAAGTGTATCAGATTCGTCGTATGATAGAAATGTCCGTTTTATCGAACTGTGTTGTCGGTTTACACGTTCAAATCTATGATTAAGTTTTCTTTCGATTAAGGAGATTCCTCGTCATAAAGCCACCATGTCTCTTTTCGACGAGAGCGATTTGCCTGCTCTCTATGTGAAGGTTTCGAGCTCTGGACCTAATGAATGAAAGGCGGACACTGTACCTCTAGATCACGAGTCCCCCCCCCCCTTTCCCCTGTACATTTTGATTTAGCAGAACAATGCATTTAGAAAAGGGTGGGTTACTATGCCTACCACCTTGATGTGAGTAGAACCGGAAGCCGGGAGCTAGATGTGCAACGCACCGAGTGACCTTGATGCACAGCTTCACCCTTGACGATCAACTAAATAATAAAATTGTTAAAATATAATATATAATAACGCACAAAATCAGGTTCTCCGCGAGCAACTTTCTTATTTTGAGGCTCTGATTCCGAATATGAAATCAATGTTGAACCTACGATAATTATTTAAAAAATTTGAGCCCTCAGTTTAGTTCTGCGCGGTGGCAAATTTCAAAGTGAATGTGTGTGTGTGTGTGTGTGTGTGTGTGTGTGTGTGTGTGTGTGTGTGTGTGTGTGTGTGTGTGTGTG
>NW_004797869.1:368010-368948 GCF_000002075.1 Aplysia californica | reverse complement strand
TGATAAAAATTCACAAACCAACAGAAAAAAGCAAGTTTCTTCACTTTGGTTATTTTGACGAGAGCCTGATTCCACCACGCTGCCTCACATTTGATGAAACTGTGCCAAAGTGGTAGCTTTTGTCCCGCCAAGAAGGAAAATATGACCTCCCTGAACTGTACCAATCGAGTCAAACAAGCATGTCGTGCCGAATATTCTACAAGTGGTGAGAATCAGAATAACATCAAGATTCTAGCCTAGGAAAGGAAAAGGTGGAAAGTGTTTGTTCGTGGCCTGTACCCTGTTCCATTGTGAGAAAGGCAATGACGGTGATGAACATTCTACACCGTGCACTTGGTATTATTCACAAATACTATTATGACCGTTTGGGACCTACCCTTATTTATACACAGCAAAAGCAGCTTTGTATTTTGTCTGCCTCGCAGTCTGAAGATGTCTTCAGCTAACACTACAAATCTATGCTTATGTTTTGTAATTGTATATCTTTTACGCCCCCCCTCCCCCCGGCAAAGTTTAGATCCTTTTTGAAGTGGGTTTCTTCTGCTGCTTGTCAGTGCCAGCTCAGGCTGAGAGGGATTTTACAACATCTCAGCAGAAAGACCGAGATACTCGATAAAAAATACTTCCCATTCGGGAACCGCTAGTTCAAACACGTCTGATTGTTCTGAGGATTTAATGAAACTGTACCACAGTGGCAGCTTTTGCCCCTCCAAGAAGGAAGAATGAAAATCTGTCGCCCTCAGCAGTGCAAATCATGTCAAATAGGCATGTACAGAATAATCTGCAGTTTGCACTGTAAAATATTTCACATAAATACAGTCGAATCTGTCTAACACGGCCACCCATCACCAAAGAGAAAAGCAGACGTATTAGACTGGTGAATATATTACAGTGACATTATAATGTCAAACATTTACAAAGGAGGTTTGGGGGCGGGG
>NW_004797869.1:364367-365620 GCF_000002075.1 Aplysia californica | reverse complement strand
AGAGAGAGAGAGGGTGGGGAGGGGGCAGAAGGGATAACCCTAATTTCTTCTTTCATATCCGTAAAAATTATACCGAATAGAATTTTCAAGGGAGAAAATCCATGTTTTTTGGCCGAGGAATGTGGCAGCTATATTCATTCCCCTATATATGATACAAATCGTGACCTTTGAGTTACAAAGTTCTATCTTCTGAGTACCTCGTTTTCAGAAATTTGAGGTAGAATTTTCACATAATTATCAAGCTTGCGAATGCATTTCTTTGAATATATTGATAACGACTCCGAATAATCTTATGATTTTTATGAAACGAATAGAGCATTTGGTTTCTGACCTCATGGTCTTAGTCTTTGTAACTCAATATGGCCAAAAATTTCTGACAGAACTTTGTAATTTTAAGGCAGCGACGCGTCTGTACATTTGTATTATACAATACTAATATTCAGTCGAAGCTGTCTCAGAAGACCAGCCATTGTCGAGGAGAAAGTAGCTGTCTTTGGCAGGTGGACATCTTGCACGGTGTCATTACAATAGCAAACTAAATGCAAAAAAAAGGGGGGGGGGAACTGGCCATTTGTACAAATAATTGTCTTATATAGGTAACCATTAACGCAAGTTTCACAATAAAAGCAAAAAGGTGTTTAATATACTGTCGAACCTGTATAAGACGATTATCTGAACAAATGGGACTTTCCATTTTCGCCCTGGTGTGTTTTTTACCATTTTAATGACGTTTCGTAAGAAGGCCACGACATGTTTAATGCTCCCACTTTTGTCCTCGACAATGGTGCCCTCTTAGACAGTTCTGACTGAATGAACCATTGTGTGACAAAATGCTTCAATTTTGCCAGTGACCAGAGTTGGGCTGTGAGGGGCTAATAACCTGTAAAGGAACTATAACAGAGCAAGGATATATTTTTCATGGTTTGTTTTCCCTTTTCGTATATTTTTTTTTTACAGTTCTCGTAACTGCATAACATAATATGCGCTCACAGGACACATCATTTCAGTTTGGTATGAATTGATTTTGAAATTTTCCTAGATGGCGGCTGGAGCCTTCTGTTATCGATTTGACGACCAAAAAAAGGATCATTAAAGTGTGCAATTTGCATACATGACGTCTGAATTTTTCCCCCTTGTCCGAGGAGGCTATAGGTGTTCGATCTTACCTACCTTAAGATCAGGAATATGGTGGTAAATTAGCTGAAATAGGAGCCAAGGAGTCGCAATAGAAAGGCAGCAGGAGCTAAAGGGAA
>NW_004797869.1:360067-360903 GCF_000002075.1 Aplysia californica | reverse complement strand
GATGTTATTAAAGTTTTGGTGACACCAACAGATATATATTTTCTAATGCTCCCTATTTTCTTCAGCTGGAGATATAGATTTTTACAAAGATTGGATACATGGTATTTCATTGACATATATTGATCTAGCACCACACTGTATATAAAGATGATCGTAGCCCTCAATAAAAAAAAAAACAGAACTAACAAACAAAACAAATAACTCTATACTGTGCATACTGCTATTAGATCGTCTGTCAAATGTTTGCCTTGGAAGAGTTTTCAAAACTAAGGGAAACAACCATTATTTTTCCGTTATACCCACAGAAAAGCCTTTGTAACGTCCCCTGAATTGAATCAAACCAGAGAAGACTTCAAGTGTCACATTGTTGGCTTCTTAATAAGTAAGTCAATAAGTAAGGAAGGAAATTAGGAAGTAAGGAAGAAAGTAAGTAAGTAAGTAAGTTTAGTTTTAGTAGAGGTTTTACAGCGCTCGCAACTGCACAAGGTCATAGGGGCGCCAATTAAGTAAGTAAGTAAGTAAGTAAGTAATTATGTATGTAAGTAAGTTAGTCAGTAAGTAAATACGTAAGTACATAAGTATGTAATTATGTAAGTGAATACGTAAGTACGTACTACGTAAGTATGTAAGTAAGTACGTAAGTACGTAAGTACGTAAGTACGTAAGTACGTAAGTACGTAAGTATGTAAGTATATAAGTAAGTGCGTAAGTACGTAAGTATGTTAGTATGTAAGTAAGTTTTACGGTGCTCACAACTGTATAATGCCATATGAGCGCCAATTAAGTAAGTAAGTAAGTAAGTAAGTAAGTAAGTAAGTAAGTAAGTAAGTAAGTAA
>NW_004797869.1:357612-359745 GCF_000002075.1 Aplysia californica | reverse complement strand
TATGTAAGTATGTAAGTATGTAAGTATGCAAGTACGTATGTAAGTATGTAAGTAAGTAAGTAAGTACGTTAGTATGTAAGTACGTAAGTAAGTACATAAGTATGTAAGTACATTTAAGTACGTAAGTATGTAAGTACATTAGTATAAATGTTTAACATCATTTTCAACACTTCCCGGTCCTTAGTAAGTGAGATGTGTTAGGGTTAAAAGTCCCTTTCAACACTTATCGGTCCTTAGTAAATAACTATAATGAATAGCGAGCTGTGATGGCTGATGTCTGTTGAGGATCTGGCTCTTGATGATTATAAAAGTCTAAGTCTTGGCGATTCTGACATCCCTAATGGGGTATAACATATTAATTTTAGTAAAGGTTTTATGGCACTTGCAACATAATTAGATCATATAAATGCCGAAGGTTAGAGGTATTACAGGAGAGTAGCAAGCACGAAAATGAAGGAGGAGAGATCAGGATGATAGATGTTCGATAGGAAATAAGAAGCAAACCACACCAGAGCACCCGCAAACCACCCGCGTACAATATTATGAAGCCTACAACTGAACGCCATCCGGAAACGACCAAGCGCATTTGTCGACATTTACCTGGAGGAAAAACTTAGATTCGAAACTTTAAAAAGGACGACATCGACGACGACAACACTCACAACGACACAAAGATACAACGACAACAGCTTCCACAGCAGCAGGAATAGCACCACAGTAACACCAATGACTACAACAATATTTTCAAAAGCAACAATTTTAGAGTTATAAAATTACCAGAGGCAAATCGGCTACATAGTCAGACAGCCACTGCTTTTGCTCCTTAATTTGGTAACATCGTTGTAGTTAAATTCACCCATATCGTAGGTAGGCCTTTTGAACTTACTAAATTAAATAATACGACGTTTATAGAAGCACCAATGGTATACAATTACTCTGTACACCCTTCTCAGGCCACTCTCATGTGCAGTCACAAGCACTGATTATGTGTAAGCATATAATCAGACTGATAGAGTCTATTTTTTAAAAAAGGTGAGAGGGAGGGGGGAGGGGAACCAAGTCTTAATCATCTTATGGCTGTTGTGAAAGCTTGTTTTTTTTTCTCGACTTTGTACTGCCGTATAATTAGGTCATTGCGCGATTATGGTATCGGCTTCTGAAAGGTAAGATGAAAGCAGCCAAATTTAAATAAATTAATAATACTAACACATTTTCATAAATATCCTCTCTGTTTCTTTGCCATCTGTTTGTGTATTCACAACTTTTGTTAAATTTGCTGTCAAAAAATCTTTAGACAATAATTATTCCCACAGCATGTTTAAAAGTTATAATTTTGCCTAAAGCAACCTAACATGGGAATAAATATTTGATATGAAATTTTGTTGCTTCTTTTGGCGGGTGGACGTACGTAATATGAATTCAGGACTTGTTTTCATTCACAGCTCAATCTGTGATGAGAAATTGTGTTAATTATGTTCCTATTTAGAGAAATCTTTCAGTATGTAGCCTCATATTTTGTAATACTATTGCTTTCTGGTTGTTGTTTTTGGTTGTTTTTCAAAATTAATAGATGTGTGTTTTTTACACTTCCGGTCGACACAATTTAGGAGACGAGCTTCCAAACCTGCTTACCAGGGCCATCTTGGGCTGAGAGGGATACATCTCGGCAGAAAGACTGAGATACTCGATTAATATATTTTTCTCTTCCCAAGGGAACCGAACTCAGGTGTCTCTTGTGCGACGGAGAGGCGCGTAGCCGCTACATCCCAGACTCCAGTAGCCTCAACTCCGTCTGATTCCTTCTCACTTTGATAACCCTGTCAAAACAAATCAGTCTTCGCTCTTGACAATCACAACAACAACTACAACTTCCACAGTAACAACAGCACAAAAACTATACAATCCGTGAAGAAAGAAAGAAAGAAAGAAAGAAAGAAAGAAAGAAAGAAAGAAAGAAAGAAAAAGAAAAGACAGAAAAAAATTAATTAATTTAAAAATGCACCATCGCTCACAACAGCATCATCATCATCATCATCATCATCATTATCATCATCATCATCATCAACAACAAACAACAACAAAAAAAACCCCCAAAAGCAACTGAATCAGAAACAGCAATATAGACAAGAGAGA
>NW_004797869.1:354084-356292 GCF_000002075.1 Aplysia californica | reverse complement strand
ACACACACACACACACACACACACACATCACCCGTACACCTACCCCACAAGGATGCGCTGTCTTCGCCAAGAACAAACACTTACATTATCCAAACATCTGACGGCCACAGTTTGTTCAATCTTCAGACAGTTTGTTCAATCTTCAGACAGTTTGTTCAATCTTCAGACAGTTTGTTCAATCTTCAGACAGTTTGTTCAATCTTCCGACAGTTTGTTCAATCATCCGCTGAAAAAGGCTACGCCATAGACCTGGATTATTATAATATTATGTATTACCTATTATTATCTGCATGACTTCTGGGCACTTTGCTCTTTGCTCTCTGTTACAATTTCGCTGCACTTGTGGGCACCATGGGTGTGCAAGTAAAATTTGAAAATAAAAACATTAGTTCCGCTACAGTCGAGTGTGTGGGCAACCTTTCCCAACTGCCCCTTCATTTTTGCGACCTCAGAAGTACAACGTTCTCTCTGCTCAGTACCTAGTTTCGAGAAATTTGACGTGAAAAATGTAGGGTTTTACAACCTGTCAAGCTTTTTCGAATGCAATCCTTTGATCAAGCTTTTTCGAATGCAATCCTTTGATTATCTTGATAACGACTCTAAATAACCTTACGGTTTTTATCGAGGAAAAAAAACGGTTGGTTTTTAACCTCATGGTCTTAGTAACTCGTGCAACCCAGAGTGAACCGGAATTCCATCATAGTGCACAGTCTGGGATATGACAACACAAGTCTATGGCCTGTACAATAAAACGATATCATTACGTTCCGCTCCTGGATCTTGAAGTTGACTTTTTATGTCGGGATTCATGACGATTAAACAGACTCGCCCTCTTTTCACTCTCATCGGGGAAGCAAACAGACCCATTATGCTTTCGAACCCCTGGTTTTTTTTTGGCCTGTTTATTCTGTCAATAGAATTTCAGAGAGATTATCAAGTCTTGCCCCCCCCCCCCCCCCAACTTCACCCGACCCATGTCCTAGAAATTAACCTTAGAGGTCAGAAATATCTCTATTTGGGGCCCGCATGAAACTCTGGTGATTTCACGGTGTGAAAACAGATGGTAACGGTTGGAGTAGCACGGGGTAAGGCTATATCAGCTTTGTTATCGTTTGAATGTGTTCATAAAAACAACAGTCAGCTGTCCCAAAAATTAGATGCATCTTGCACACGATGGGTTCATTAACAAAACGAACTATTTCAATTGACTACAAAACTGAGAAAAAATGAGGTAAGTGGGTGCAGGAGGTGGGGGATTATTCTCTGAAAATGAAAGTATGGGGGAAAAGCAAACCATGAAAGCATAAAGAATGGACCACCATGGGAGCAAAGCCAATCAATCGAAAACAGAAAAATATGGAACAAGAAAATGGAAGTGGATTGAACACACCTTGAGTAAACTTTTCTTCATCTGAAATCTAGAAGGCAGGCATACAACATGCACATTATGAATTATGTAAATCTTTGCCTCTGATTTGTTTAAGATGGAAAGGCAGCTGTTTAACAAAGAAAGCGTTGGATTGGAACGCACGAGATAACAGATAAAGAGGAAAACCACGCTGAACATAAAGAAGAGTCACGGAGAATGATATGCAGAAGAGAAGGGAAACGTGGAATAGTGTCAAGACGTCAGGCCAAGACAGGACAAAATGGAATGTGCTTATCGGAGGTCTATACCCTGACACAGGGGGAGAAGACGGTGACGATATACCTCCAGGAAACATCATATTTTGTGTGTCATCGTGATGACATCAAGAGCTCTTATAATAGTGAAACAGTCTCTGCACTCTACACCATATATGCCCACATTAAAAACACGTTTTATGCGTGGATTTCACTAAAAGAAAGAGCTGACCAAAAGCCAGAAAAAATGAAAATTTGGAGTTTCCTAAAAACGCCCATAACTTGGAAATCAGCAAACTATCGCTGCCATTTTCTCGCTTAATTTACCTCTGACGCCAGGCGAACCCCACCTACGTTAATTTCGCATATGTCAAATTCTATTTATGAGTATCTTTTAATCGAAAAAGAAACAATTAATTTTTTTTCAAGCTTAAAATGATATCAATGATTATATCTACCAAAAAAAGACTGACGAACGCCCCAATTCCATCGCGTCATGACACAGATTTTTTCAACACTGTCCACAAACTTTTGAGGATTTGAAAGAACAATTCTAATTGGTGAGGAAATCAACGCAGTGCCCCC
>NW_004797869.1:349105-352554 GCF_000002075.1 Aplysia californica | reverse complement strand
ACAGACAGACAGACAGACAGACAGACAGACAGAAGACAGACAGACAGACAGACAGACAGACAGATAGATAGACAGACAGACAGACAAAGAAACAGAGAAATAGTGAGAGTTGGAAAAGTGAGGGCATGGAGAAAGAGAAATGGAAAGGAAAGAAAGAAAGAAAGAAAAAGAGTATGACAGTGAGAGAAAGTTCAAGATAAAGATGGAAAGGGAGAGATAGAGAGAGAAAGAGACTAAGAGAGGGTGAGCGAGGGCGATGGGTGATAGATAGAGAAAGAAAGAAAGAAAGAAAAAAGAAACAAAGAAACAAAGAAAGAGAGAGTGAGAGAGAGAGATATGGAGGAGGAGACAGACAGACAAACAAACAAACAGACAGACAGACAGACAGACAGACAGACAGACAGACAGACAGACAGACAGACAGACAGACAGACAGACAGACTGAAAGGAAGATAGAGAGAAAGAAAAAAAAAGAAAAGAACGAAAGAAACGAAACAAACAGGCAGGTAGGAGAGAAAATGAATTTACACATTATGTCAGCAGAGGCAATCGGGAGGGTCGGAGGGGGAGGGGGGTAACACGATAACATGAGTGACGGAGGCAGTGACGGGTAACAGTCCAAGGTGCCAGGTGCCAGGTCTGGTCGCGCTGCTGCTGCTTACGTCACACCTGTAACGGTTTCTGTCACGGCTGTAACGCCCATACGTCTGTGACGATACCAACACGAGCTTTGGGAGGTTTGCTGCTCGAACATTCCTGAAGATTCGTGTCAAAATTTCTTTTCGGATTAAAGGATTATTTGTATTATTCTTGTTGAAGTGTATAGGGAATAGGTGCATTGGAGAACGTGGCCAAGGACAGACAAGCGTGGACTTGGGTACCTGACGGTATTTGGAGAGAGTAAGTGAGTAAGTAAGTAAGAAGTGTAGGGATAAGACTGGACGTCGCTTTGTGCTGGGTGCTCAGTATCCGTGCTTTTTGCAGACACTCTCTGATTCGGTGAGCGAGAATGGCAATCAAGATTGAGACGTTTGATTTTGTTGTTGTTGTTACGGTCGTCGTTGCTGTTGCTGTTGCTGTTGCTGTTGGTGCTGTTGGTGGTGATGGTGGTGGTGGTGGTGATTTTGGTGATGATGTTGTTGTTGTTATTCCTGATTCTTGTTGTTATTCTTGTTGTTGTTACTACTGCCACCATAATAATAACAATTATTATATTTTCATTATCATTGATGATATGTGTACTCGGTGAGGGCAGGGCTGACAAACACCCCCCCCCCCCCCAAATAAAAATTGACCCCGACGACGGGACACAATTATTTTCCTACACCTGCACACTTTGAGCGAATGTTTTCAAACCGATGGGGCAAATGTTTCTAAAATTAAAAATGTTGAAAATGGGCTTT
Source organism: Aplysia californica (assembly GCF_000002075.1). Lineage (NCBI taxonomy): Eukaryota > Metazoa > Mollusca > Gastropoda > Aplysiida > Aplysiidae > Aplysia > Aplysia californica. Next base: position 351,151 of record NW_004797869.1, on the reverse strand, counting down.
AAAAAAATTCCACTGTCTACCAGTACTTGTAAATGTTTGGATGGTTAAACATTATCCTTTTCGCTGATTTCTCAAGTTATGTACAGAGTTGTGCAACTTCAATTACTTGTTTTGCTTTTGTTTGTTATTTACTATCTTTATATTTTCAGTTACTTAAACTTATTCCCTCTATCTTCAACTTTCAACTGCTCTATTCACGTAACCCAAAATTTGCCTCTTCAAGTGACGTAGAAGTAATGCTGTCTCGAATTATTCTGGAATTTACTTGTTGCATTAAAAAGCGAGCTGAAAAAGAAATAAGCACTAACATAATGGGCGACATAAGCGATCATTCGGAGAGCATGCCTATGATTCTGCAAACCCACACTAGATATTGCGTCAGCCACACTCCGAGCCACGAGGGTACAGATCCATTAATAAAATCGGGATGTACATCATACGACTCGTCAGCAACAATTAGGCTTACTAGTTTTTCAACTCTAATTTCGAATCTTCGGAGCTTTCAAAAATGTTGCTAGACGTTATTAGGCCCTATTATGTGGTGTCATGTTTTTTCCCCTCGCATCGACAAACAGTCTTTTTGCAGCGGAGGTGTCTGCTGAAAAGAGTTCCCTCAGTTCAAATGTGTCACCAGTCATCCGTCACCCTGGTTTGTAAAGATGTCTTGGAGCCTTAGATTAGACTTCCATTTTCTTCGTAGCCCGAGATTTGAGCACTTCTTGTGGTTTCAAGGGCAGTTTCTTTCATCGTAGGTCAGACCAGCTGCCGTGCTAGGAGAGCAAATTGCCCGGAAAGCGTCCACGTCAGAATTGCCTAAAGTGTTTAGGTTTAGAGAGCACAGCCATCGCGTAAACAGCTTTACGCAACGTGGCGCATTCTTTATTATTGTTGTGCTGGAATACGCCTGTTTTAAAGCATAACAGCTTTTGAAATATATATTATTACTTGGGTCTTGTAAGCCCTACCACTAAATTTCGAAAATCCTTGATGAATTCAACCAAAAGCTAGCGAGCCCGACCATTCCAGAAACCGGACACATTCATCAACGGAAAAACTTTTTTTTTAAATATATAATTTTGGTAATTTGAAAGGATAATGAGAATCACGGCAGCCGTCTTTGACTCTTTAACAATGGTAGGCTTAGTCAGCAAAAGCAGAAAAATGGTTTTTGGATTTTCAAGCACCAGTTGTTGACTTTTAAAATTGTTGTTTGTGTCAAAATCTAACATCATCTCGAGGTATATTTTTGTTGTCACCAACAGCCTTGCTATGTCATTTGTTGGTTATACTTCTCTATGTCTGGTTGACGGGTTCTCTGGTATGGTATGCTTCTCTTTTTAGTCAAACATCTTCCTTACCTCTCCTCCTTTCCTTTGTATGTTACTCTCTAGTAGCACCTCTATTCTTCGACAAATATATTCATGACCTTTGCATGTTGCAAATGAAATAAAACTCTTACTGAAACGAAATTATTACTTCTCTGTCTCTGCTCGGGTCATGAATTTCGAGAGGGATATCTCAGGAAAAAAGGCTTAAGGAAACACCACCAGCTATATCCACAGGCTTTGTAAGCGCAATTTTCCGACAGAAAAAACCCATTAGTTTCATATTTTTTATTGGGTTTTTTTTCTGTCGGAAAATTGCGCTTACTTATTAGTTTCATATTTTTTATTAAGTGTTTATATTCAATAGAAAGCTGATGTTTTATTTTGTGGGCCTTTGACCAGCGTTGTTCCTTAAAATTAACACAGACAAGAGTTTTTAATTAAACAAAAAGATGTGAAAAAAAACCCTACTAAAAATTGATTTAAAATAGTAATTCTCAATGGCGAAAAACGAAGTCGATTTCTTCTCTCTCAGCCTGTTCCTGTTTGTTTCTCTGTATCTTTCTCTCATTTACTGTCAGTTCAATCTCTATATAATAATAATGATAACAAATTATAATGAATGGCATAATTTGTATAGCCCATATCCCCTCTAGACAGCAAGCTCTATACGCTTTATACTATATACCCCAGCAGACCATAGAACTACCCCCCCCCCCCC
>NW_004797869.1:341692-347686 GCF_000002075.1 Aplysia californica | reverse complement strand
CAGAGAGAGAGAGAGAGAGAGAGAGAGAGAGAGAGAGAGAGAGAGAGAGTTGCAAAACGTGCGTCCGGTATGAATGATCGTTGCCAAAGAGGTGTCACCACTCCGTCATTTCTGACAGAGCACCACGCACACACGCTTACAGCGGCTAAGGAACCCACTGCTGGGTCCTGTGGAGGTCATGAAAAAATAGAATAAGTGTCACGTCGCTATGGAATCAGGCAGTCCTCAATTTTGGGGCATGTAGAGTTATTGGTGTCATCTGAAAGCTTATTCATTTGTCCTGCATTTGTTTTAAAAAATCACCCATCTACCTGGAATAGAAATCGAGACATTTGCGTTTGAATGAGGTGGAGGAGTTTAGTAACTTCATTAGCTTGAGAGTCTGTGCCTCTATTCTATGTGGTTTTTTAAAAGTAAAATCCACATGTTATATGTACTTTTATATATGGATATAAAAGGTGCTAAGTCAAACAATAAATTAATGTGTTAATTAAAACTGCCAAACTGGGGAAAATGCCTGTTTCTTTGATTTCATTATTTTGACAAACACCTAGCTTCACCACGATGCCTCACACATAATATACAGTCAAACCTGAAAGCATGCTGAGCAGGATTCTGGTCCAAGGCAATCCCCTGTACGAACGACCTCTTCTCACTTCCGCCTTGCGTTAAAAAAAATTGTAATGACACTGTCCAACACGTCAACCTGTTTAGGACAACCACTATTCACCCCCTAAAAGGATTGACATCTTGAACAGGTTGGACTGTATAGGCCCTCAGTTATTTGTTTGACAGCTGGGTATAACATGGATAGTAATATGCCGCAGTGAGATAAAGGAAAATAAACAAAAACTTTTTTTTAAAGCACCAACAGCAAACAAAACAAACAACAACAAAACAACAACAAACAAACAAACCAGGAAGACCGAAGGGCAGAGACTGCTAAAAGAAAACCTCGTGTTAATATCACTGATTGTGCCGTCGATACTCATTATTTTCGTCTTGTTTTGGCAGATGAAAATATTAGAAGAGTGAAAGACAGCAGACTCTCAACGAGCTTGGGACTGCAGTTCTTGTAGCATTTTAAAATAAATTCTTCCTAATTTTCACTTTCTTGAGTAGTGGCAGTAAAGAGTTGTGTCATTCTTATAGCTACTTAATTTACGAGCTAGATACAAAGACAAGGTCTCCTTATTTAAAAAAAAAAATTTTTTTTCGCTGTCCTCATCTTTGTTCAGTCTACTTCTACTCCAGGTGCCCTAGGACGCGGGCGTACGTACGTTTTGTGCGTAGAAATCTTATGTTTGGAATTAGTGGAAAAACATTTTTTTAAACAAACAGACAAAAAAAAAATAGATAAAACAAAGTAACTCAACTTAATGATGATATGAATGAGCTCTAGAAATCGAAAATCGATATGAAATATGTTACTCGTGTAATAGCAAACTACAAAAACAGGCAAAGGGGTTTAAGTATCTGGGCGGCATCTTAAAGAGAAAACAGGTCCATAGTAGGAAAACAGAAAACCAGACCCGAAAAACCAACACCGTCACCAATCAACCCGCACCTCTTGTATCTCTTTGTACAGAAAGAGACAGCTTATCAGTTCAATATTTATACCAAAATGATGCCACCAATGCTAGACCTTTAAGTAAAACCCATGAAAGAAACACAACTACGAGTTATGCGAGCTGAAATATCTCTGCAACGCCCAAACCATCTCAAGAAGACATAATAATAGGCAGAGACATAAAGAATTAAAGAGCTACTGTTGGCGCGGAGTCCTGCCTGTATTTCATAGAATAACAAAGACTAAAGTAAATGGCTCGGCCACTTCGTTGTAAATGTCACCAAATCAGCCAGCCTCAAGAACCTATCACATCAAGTGCTCAAGCAGCAAAAAAGGTAGGCAACACAAAATATGTATAGATGGAGTCAATGGAACTCTGAGAAACTATCACATCTAAACTGGAAGACCTGCACCGTCCGCTTACCATAGAAAACTGCATCTCCCCTCGACGCTCATGGGCAACAGAAGATTAGTAGTTTGTTTTGTTGTTTTAAAACAATTAGTTTGATAAACGTTTTACCGCGCTCACAAGTGTATAAAGTGAAATGAAAAGTACATAGTAAAGTAGATATTGAATCCTCTAGATGGTTAGCAGGTGCTCTGGCGTGGTTTGCTCATTGTTTCTTATCAAATATCTATCGCCTATATCTCTTCCTCTTCTTTTTTCTGTGTATTTTAATCTCCTGAAACACCTCTAATCTTCGGTACATAATATAATAATGACCTTATGATGTTGCAAGTGCCGTAAAACTCTTACTAAACTGAAGAGATATGACATACAGCTTCAGCCTGCATCGTTCAACCGTATTCGATTACACTGGACGATGACGTCAAAGTCGCTATTCACCGGTGCAGTCAAATAAAGAGCTACAGGCAAACAATATTCGACTCCATGACTCGTTTTTTAACCCTTTCCCTTCCTCGCCTCGATGTTAGAAAAACAAAAACTGCGAATGCTGTGTTAAAGAAACAACATAAAAAGTTTAATCAACAGTTCGCCTTTTACTGCAAAAAAATGACTAAGAAATGCCAAAAAGCTTTCTTTTTTTTTTTGGGGGGGGGGGGGCATCAAAAATGACATATATTTGTAATCACTGCACTAGCCTTTTATCAATTTGTCAACGCGCTGGACTCTTTCTCGCTCGTCTTAAAAACCCCGACTTCTCCGACCATCTTTCTAAGTGCTGTAAAAGAGACGATTCAATTAGACCGCACAGACAACAACAACAACAACAACACAGACGTAGACTCTGACAAGAGCAAGGACATTATAGTGAAATCAGGCGCTCGTCAAAATAATGAAGTCAAAGAAACAGACACTTTTTCCCACCCATTTGGTAATTTAAAAATAAAATATTATTAGCTCACCAACCTTTACTTCCATTAAAAAATAAATTTAAAACTATGTGTGAAAATTACTGAAAAACATTGATCATAGGCATACAAAGTCTAATTTGTAGTTTCCAAAAACACTCAAGCTTTGGAAACCACCAAACTTGTGTGACCGTTTTCTGGCTCATTTAAATTTTACCTCTGATTCCAGGCGACTCCCATAGCTTTTTTTTTTTTCAATCGCAAGAACCTCGACTTCTTTTCAAGATAATTTAGGTTTTTCTTTGCTTCAAAGCTAGACAAATGAGCAAGATTTTAGATGAAACCAGTAACTCTATATCTCCTCAATTAATGAGCGCCTGATTCCATCGTGTCGTAACACGTTTGTTGTTGTTGTCGTTGTTGTTGTTGTTGTTGTTGTTGTTGTTGTTGTTGTTGTTGTTAATGATAATGATGTCAAAACTCGTAAAATTCTAATGCGTAAAATATTAGTACTGAGTAAACTCAGAAAATCAACAGAAGATTTACAGAAAAATATACACTTTTTCTATAGTGTCAATAGGGGCGTAGAGTGATAAATCCCTACCTGTTGTATTATTGTCGCTTTAGTTTTCTTTTCATTTTGAAATTAAAGTTATTTGGAGTTGAAATTATATCTATATCTATAATATGTGTTTTTACCATTCCTTTACAGGCACACAAAATTTCCTAAAAGTACAATAAAGAATGGTCTTATCTTATCTCAAGACCTTTTTGATTTGACTATAACAAAGCAGTCCTGGAAGTGAAAGGTTAAAATAATCGAAAAGCAAGTCAACGGGGGTAATATATTATTTTCTTTCCATAGCTTAAAACTAAAAAAACCACTTTGATAGCTTTATTTGGTCTGGATGTATTTTTAAAATTTTATTTCTTTTTTAAAAGAAATGAAAATATTATGATACAGAAATACAGGGATCCTTTTTTCTCAGATTGTCGTTCGAGGGCTTCTTGTTTTCAAAGTGGGTGATTTGATGAAGTTCTGGTGTGATTTACTCTTTTCTTTTGTCAAACATCTATCGGCTTTTATGCCTCCTCCTTCTCTCTTTGTGTGTTAATCTTAAGTACCACTTTTAATTAATCTTTGGACACTTAAATGACCTACTTGTTTTGCACGTGCGTACAACTCTCGCTAAAACGAAACTAAAACTCATTTAGAAGTAAAAGATTTAACCCATTTTGACTTTTCAAAACTTGAACAACCTACAAAAAGCCGCATATTATTATAGATAAGATAATGATCATCGAAATTTTAAAAAAAGAAAACCCTTTTATATCAGAAAGTGTTTGGGTTTTTTCCCGACAAGTCATTGATTTTACTTTAGCACCACACAACCGGATCTTTAGAAAACAATGATTGTTACGGATGGAAGTCGAACCGATTCTGAACCCAGCTGAAAGTCCGACGGTCTGTTGACCTGTATGACGTCAATGTCCAGAGAGGCCATAAGTGACCCCGTCTGACCCACAATAAATCCAACGTGTCAGCAAAGTTTCCTTGTGTCTTCTTTGGTCTCAAGGTGGGGGGGGGCTACCGGTTTTTGTGGTGTTGAAGCTTGGCGCTTGCTTTGCTGTTGCATGCAGGAGACCTGAGTTCGATTCCCGAATAGGGAGAAAATTTGTATTGAGTATCTCGATATTTCTGCTAAGACGTTATGTCCCTCTCAGCCCGGGTTGGCCATGACAGGCAAGGTCACAGGCCCGCCTCCTAAATGATCTAAATTTTACTTGGTGCTATTTACCGGTTAGTTTGATGTCGGTTTTTTTCTTTGCTTTTGGTAAGTGTTTTACGGCGCTCGCAACTGCATAAGGCCGTATCAGCGAGCGGGACACCTTAAAATTTTTAGATTTAAAGGAATTCATTTTCATTTTTACCTGGGTAGCGACCGAAGCCTTCTCTTATCGATTTTGAAACACCAAAGGATCTACAACGTGTCTAACTTGCACACAGGACCTCCGGGATTTTTCATCCTTATCCCAGAAGGCTAGGTGTTAGGTCTTACCTACCCTATAAGATCAGAAATGTGGATGAAAGACAGCAGTAAGAAGGAGCCAAGGAGTATCTGTAGAAAAGCTGCAGAAAGAGGAGCCCAAAAGATTGGGGGGAGGGGGGGGGGCAAAGGGGAAAAGGAGGGGAGGGGGGGAGTTTGATATTTGCTTAAAGTTTTCCTCTATAAATGAGACGTCAGATCTGAAGTCTAAAGAAATATACTTATGTTGCCTCAGCTTGAAAGAGTTGTCTCGTACAATGAACTAATTCAGAGACATCATGGCGAAATCAGGTGCTCGTCAGAATTATGAAAACGAAAAAACAGGCAATTTTCTGCCACTTTGGCAATTTTTATAGATTTTTTATTTTTTTAGCTCAATACCTTTTAAGTAAACACAAAAACATAATTCCTTGTGAATTTTGCATAAAAAACGTTGAGTAAAATCATAGAATATATAACTTTTCAGTTTTCAAGGACTCTCAAGCCATTTAAGTAACTAAACTTTGGTAGCCATTTTATCCCTACTGTTATCACTGAAACCAGGCGACCTCACCCCCTTCAATCACAAATATCTCGACTTCTATTCAAGATAAATGAGTATTTGTTCATAAAGATCAAGGTAAAGGAATAAGCTATCAGATGATGTCAGTAAATTCACATGCCCAGAAATTGACGAGAGTCTGATTTCACCACGTCGTGACACCATTTATTTTGGCTGAAAGTTTTGAAATCGTTCCAACTTGTCTTGTCGTATCGCGTTTAGTTCTTAAGGTGGTTTATCACGTGAACAAATACAGGCGGTGTCTTTGTTGTGAAAACTATAGAGAAACCGTCTCGCTGCTGAAAGAATCTACCTCCACCCCCGACCCCCACCCCCTTTTTTCAACTCCCCCACACTCACTCCTTATCAGACTCCTCCGCCCTCCTTTTTGCCCCTTCCCTTCGACTCCCTTTCCCTTCTCAGCTCGCTACTCTTTTCCAATCCCTCCTCCTACTTTTTCGCCCTCCCTCCCCCCTCTCCGGGTCCCGAAACCAAACTACAGTTAACACAGGTACAAACAA
>NW_004797869.1:330053-338878 GCF_000002075.1 Aplysia californica | reverse complement strand
CCCCACATCGCAACCAAAAACAAATCAAAACAAAACAAACAAACAGAATGAACCCTAAATTCATGGTGATTCGACTGAGGAGCTCTAGTTATCAAAAATCGAGATGAACTGCAACTACAACGACCAACTGCATCTAGCAGCAGTACTCGATTACGTAGGTCGATGACGTCCAAGTCGCCGTTCCCCGGTGCAGTGTCGTGGTTGGTAGATCACCTCTGAAGACCGACCCCTCCCTTCACAGCGCCTGTGATTACAACAGGTGGTGCACACTTGTGATTCCCTGGCCCGAGTTGGAGAGACGAGACAAGTGCGTGAAGGGTGAAAACACTAGGGGTTGAAGCGCCTGGTGTATTTGTACTAATAGGATATAAAACGATTTTTGTTTAAAGTTTGACAAAGCTGAGGATATCTTTAAGCCAACGCGGAAGGTCTAGTCGAGTGTGCCCGAATCAGGACAGGCGTACTTTTTTTCTGTAGGTTTGTGGCTTCACAGACAGAATAATTTTTTGACATTTGATTGTCGAGGGCTGAAAAATAGAGGATTAAAAGCATGACGTATATTATTAGATAAGAAAATAAAGCCATTTAATTTTTTTAAAACACAGTTGAGTAAATTTAAGCCGAGGACAACACTTTATGGGAGTGAAAGACATTTTCATTTGGTGTAAGTTTGTGACTTCAGAATTTGGTTGTGGAAGAGGAAGATACCAGTGGATAAAACTAGTGATTTTACTGATAACAAAAGAATACAACGAATTATTTTTAAAAATCAGAACCAAAGGTGAGTAAAGTTAAGCCAAAGATAAAACGCTGGGACAGTAAATTGTATGATGGTTTACTTAGGTCGGAGACTTTTCGGAAAAGATAAGAGTATGGAAAACTGGAATAATTGGGCATAGTGTGTCAAACATGTACAGTTTTAAATAACAAAAGAATAAAAATCGATTTAAAAGAAAAAGAAACGAAAAGTTGATTCAGTCTAAGCCGAAAACAAAATACTCTGAAATAGAGAAAGACATTTGGTTTATGTATTTGAGTTTCCGGACAAAATGATTCTGTGTCGCGACATAAGAGTATGGGGGACTAAAATAACATTGGGTGAAATGTTCGACGTTTTGTATTAACAGAAAGAACAAAGTTGGGTATATTTAAGGATAAAATACTCTGTGAGAGCGAGGGAAAAGGGATGTAGGTTGAAATTCTCCAGACAGAATTCTGTAACGGCAAAAGTGAGTTTTGGGCTTAAATAATTATAATAGTGGGTGAAATGTGCAAAGTTTGCCATAAACGAATATAAAATGATAAAGAGAAAGAATTAAACATTTTCAAAGAAAAAAAAGAAACAAGGTTGAGTAACAAACCAAAGGTAAAATACTCTACCATAGGGAGGTGGGGACAAGGGGTGTAGGCGGAAATATTTCGGACAGAATGATTCTGCGACGGCGTCAATGAGGGAGGGACGAAACTAACAGTGGATAAAATAATAATATGTGACGTATTTGTAACAAAAGAATTGTTATAAACCGATATTAAAGCTGAGTAAATCTATGCCTGCAACAATCGAGTCTGCATCGTTACAGTCCCGCAGAATGCCCAGGTCTTAATTTTTCGGCACATAATTCTGTTATGTTGGGAGGTTGGGGTTGTTTGTTTGTTTGTTTGTTTTTGTAAGTGTTTTACGGCGCTCGCAACAGCATAATGTTTTATGAGCGCGCGGGACACATTAAACATTTTAAAGTGGCAGAAAAGTTTTAATTTTGCCAAGGTTGCGGTCGGATCCTACTCCTATCGACTTCTGACCACCAAGGGATCTTTAACTTACTCAACTTGCACTTGGAACCTCCGAGATTTTTAGTCCTTGTCTGTGAAGGCTAGGTGTAGATCTTTCCTACCAGAAGGTCAGGGGTGTAGCTGAAAGATACTAGTAAGAAGGAGCAAAGGTGTAGCAGTAGAAAGGCTGTAGAAAGAGGAGGGGGCACAGCGGTTGAGGAGGTGGGGGCACAAAATGGAGACAAAAGCAGAAGACGGAATATTGTTAGAGTTCAGGAAAGGATGTGAAAGGATACAATTTTAGAGAAGAAAAGTTTCCGTCGCTATCCGGGTTCGAACCCAGAACCTATTGAATGAGAAGCAAACACCTTAACCTGTAGACATCAAGAACCCCCTGACATATCAGTGTAAAAAGATCAAAAGAACAATAGATTAAAAGTGTGAAGTATTTGTAACAAAATGAGTATAAACAATTTTTAAGTAAAAGCAAGAAAGAAAGAAAGAAAGAAAGAACGAATTTTAAAAAATAAAAACAAGAAACATTTTTAAAAAATAGTAACCAACGACAAATGTGTTAACAACCAGGCAACAAGCGTTCTGAATGCTTATGTCTGAATTTTTTAATACAGAATTCAAAGATCGCGAAAGAGAGTGAAGAACGAGACGCTTTAGTATGTCTAGCGTACTCAGCATTAACGTCGTGAGTTACAGCGAAATAATAATAATAATATTTGGAAACATCTTTTTCTCAAGTAATTGTAGCCATAAAAAAGGGGCAAAAACAACAACAAAATAAAAAACACAAAAAAACGAAATTTACCCTGCCCCTAAAAATATTCTAAAAAACAAACAAACAAACAAACAAGCAAGAACACGCACACAAAGACACAAAGCACATTACCTGCTGCTACCTGATCCCACCGCTGCTACCTGATCCCACCGCTGCTACCTGATCCCGCCGCTGCTACCGACAGCAGGAGGTTCGAGACTTAGCTCGGTCTGACGTTGTGTCCTTAAGAAAGGCCCTTTACACAAATTAATTTTTCATGTGGCTCGGTCCTATCGGAGATGGACGGTAAATTCCGACGTCCTGTCTCTTGATTAACTTGACAGTGCTGCAATGGGACTTAATGAACATACGAATAGAGGACTATAATTTTGCATATTATATTTAACACAAAGCGTTCCTATACAAGAGCTCGTTGTCTTTTCTCTTCTCAGATCTAAAACACCTCTTATAGCCTTTGTCTGCTGAGGCTGACCCCAGTGACGCTGCTGATGTAGGATGTAGGCAGTCTGCCTCTTTTCCTTTTGCCCTCTCACACTTTGGAAAACTGTGCTAATCAGAATCATTTTGGACAAATTTTACGAAAGTATAAGGCGATTTCGTTGGAGAAAAACAAAAACAACAACAATAAAGCAAACAAGAGAACAACAACAACAACAACAACAACAACGAAATTGGAGTCGCTCTGAGCAGCCCATAAACAAGACAGCCGGGGTAAGGACCGCTTGGACGTTCAGTTGTGACTTTCTGGGATCAAGAGCAACTTGTTTCAAAATGGCGGGGCTGGAGAAAAGCAGCTGGAGCAGGGCTCTGCGCATTCGCAATCAGACAGTAAGGGAGATGCTGAGCGAGATGTTGGGGACCTTCGTGCTTACTGTAAGTGTAACTGTTTATAACAGTCTGCCTCTTTTCCTCCCTCCTAGTATCTAATATATCAATCTACCTCTTTTCCTCTCACCTTACTGTGCTGACATTGAATGTAACTGTCTACAACAGTCTACCTCTTTTCCTCTCACCTTACTGTGCTGACATTGAATGTAATTGTCTACCACAGTCTACCTCTTTTCTTTTCACCTTAATGTGCTCACATTGAATGTAATTGTCTACAACAGTCTACCTCTTTTCCTCTCACCTTACTGTGCTGACATTGAATGTAACTGTCTATAACAGTCTACCTCTTTTCCTCTCACCTTAATGTGCTGACATTGAATGTAATTGTCTACCACAGTCTACCTCTTTTCCTCTCACCTTAATGTGCTGACATTGAATGTAATTGTCTACCACAGTCTATCTCTTTTCCTCTCACCTTAATGTGCTGACATTGAATGTAATTGTCTACCACAGTCTACCTCTTTTCCTCTCACCTTAATGTGCTGACATTGAATGTAATTGTCTACCACAGTCTACCTCTTTTCCTCTCACCTTAATGTTCCGACATTGAATGTAACTGTTTATAACAGTCTACCTCTTTTCATCCTTCCTTAAATCTATAACGGCCTGCCTCTTTTCCCCCCTCCTTTATGTGCTCACGGTAAATGCAACTGTCAATGGGGGCGTAAAACAGTTTAGTGCTACAGGCGAAACGCTGATGACGTCCAATTTATAGTCCTTATTCTTCAAATCCCTAAGGCGCAACACATGGAAGGGGGGGGGGAGGGGTTGATTGAATATTGAGCCTGTCTAAAATAATCATTAGACGAGCATTTCAATTGTAGGACGCACTCACACACACACACACACACACACACACACACACACACACACACACACACACACACACACACACACACACACACACACATGCAAGCACGCACATGCACGTGCATACATGCACACCCTCACATATGTATACATGCAAACACACAGAAATACATTTTTTAAAAATACAACAAAAACTTCATAGAATTCTACACGTAAAAGATACAAAGTCTTTGAATATTAATTGTCAGTAGCTAGAAAAACATAAAGCCATTGGTTTTCCGCCCTGTTACGTAGTCCTTTAACAATCTTGGCAGTCAGTTGGTTATGCATGATAACATCACACCTATTGTTTACAGCGTCTGGGGCGCCCACAAATTGACAGGTTATGCTGAGTGCCACTGTCCATCTAAGAATGGAGAATACAGAATGTTTAGAGTAGCTGGCTGAAGACTGTCGAAAGAAAGAAAGAAAGAAAGAAAGAAAGAAAGAAAGAAAGAAAGAAAGAAAGAAAAAAAGAAAGAAAGAAAGAAAGAAAGAAAGAAAAAGAGAGAAAAAAATAAATATAAAGCTTCAAGGTACAAACTCAACGTGTCTGGCTGACATGCCAATCCTCGTGTTCAGCAAAATGTACAAGAAAGAAATATGCAGAGGGAAAAGAGACAGAAAGACAGACAGACAGAAGAAACAGAAAGGAAAAAAAGAAAAAAAGAAGAAAAAAGAAAGACAGAAAATAAAAAAGAAAAAGAAAGAAAGGCAGACAGAAAGAATTAAACATACGAACAAAAGTACAAACAATAAACATATAAATTAACAAACAAACAAACAAAATAATACTATGTATATCATCATCAAGGTGGCCTGTAAAACTGAAAGCTATGTGCATTCCCCTAGTTAAATTCCAGACTTCTGGTATTCAATGCACGTTGTCCCACCATGAAAAAAGGAAATAGATAACTACGTGAAATAGATGGTAACATTATAAGGGAGGAAATAGATACGTGAAATGATGATATAAAGTAAGAAATGGATAGATAAGCGAAATAGATGGCATAAAGAAGGAGATAGTTGGATGAGTAAAACAGATGATATAAAGAAGAAAATAGATCGATAAACGAAAGAGATGACACAAAGTAGTAAAAAACTAAATGAGTAGAATAAATGATATAAAGAAGAAAACAGATAATTGAAGTCTGTGCTATAAAGAAGGGAATAGGAATGTTAAAATGGAATAAAGACGGAAATGAATGGATAAATGAATTATATGATATAAAGAAGGAAATAGGTGCGTGAAAAAGATGATGAAAAGAAGGAAATAGATAAGTGAAATAACTGATATAAAGAAGGAAAGACAAATGAGCCAACATAATGTCACACAACAGGAAATAGATCTACAATCGAAATAAATCCTATAAAAGGGGAAATAGATCAATAAAATAGACGATATAAAAGATGTAAAAGATAATAAGTGATTTAATCTCCGAAGTCAAAGTGGTGAAATAACTTTAAACCGAAAACATGCAAACATGTAATAAATAAGGAATTAGATGAAAAACCAAGATAAATAAGAGATAACTGAACCTATTATATGGATTAATTTATAGATATAAATATAATGTAATCAGCTACTCAGCAAATAGATAGATAGATAGATAGATAGATAGATAGATAGATAGATAGATAGATAGATAGATAGATAGATAGATAGATAGATAGATAGACAGATAGATACACGCTCTCTGTATCCCCTCCCACAGCTCTTCTCTGTAGCGGCGGGCGCCCAGTACACGCTGAGTCACCAACAGAACGCCTCCTTCCTGGCGCTAAATGTGGCCAACGGTTTCGGAGTCACCCTGGCCATCTACAGTTGTGGCGGTGTGTCCGGTGAGTAAGTGCTTTGATGTAATAATAGTAATGATGATGATGATGATGCTGATGATGATGATGATGAGGAGGAGGAGGAGGAGGAGGAGGAGGAGGAGGAGGAGGAGGAGGAGGAGGAGGAGGAGAAGAAGAAGAAGAAGAAGAAGAAGAAGAAGAAGAAGAAGAAGAAGAAGAAGAAGAAGAAGAAGAAGAAGAAGAAGAAGAAGAAGAAGAAGAAGAAGAAGAAGAAGAAGAAGAAGAAAAAGAAGAAGAAGAAGAAGAAAAAGAAGAAGAAGAAGAACCGAAGAGCATACAGTGCACGCTGCGGATTGCACGCGCTCAAACACTAACAAACAGACAAGATCTTTCACTGTCTAAAGCCTAGTACCCACTCCCACCTAGGTGAAGTGAGGAAAATTCGTGTAACATGCCTTTCCCATGGACACAAACTCGGGCCCCTGACTGGATTCGAACCCAAGACCTTAAGGTTGCGAATTGGAGAGCGTGACCTCTAGGCAGACTCTGAGTTCTCGCAACGCCCGGGTACTTGTCAGCAAAACCTTCAACAACATCTCTCGTGACGTCAGACACCTTACTGTACTTTCTCACTTCTCCCCCGGGGCGTTACTGCTTAGCCATCTGTCTCCTGCGTTGTTTCAACACCAATATTACTATTATGTGTGGCGTCGCAGTCAAATGGGACGCTCGTTGAAATAATGAAAAGGATGAAACCGATATTTTCCCACCCTTTTGGAATATTTTTTGGGTGTTTATTATGAGCTCGGGGCCTTTTACGTCTATTTAAAAACACATTCCTGTGTGGATTTTACCCAAAAAATTGTTGATCAAAGGATCAAAGGCCAAAAAAATGAATAAATAAATAAAATATACATTTGAAGTTATCAAGTATACTCGAGCTTTGGAAGTCACCAAACTTTGGCGCGCCGTTTCCTCGTTAAGTCTGCATTTGACACAAGGCGACACTCAAATCTTTTAATTACATGTGTACTTTTGTACAAGAGAGATCGGGTGGGGGTGGAGGTTTTTTGTTGTTGTTTTGTTGTGTTTTTTTTTGGGGGGGGGTCATTAAAAGCAAGACAAAGGAACATGTTTTAGGATTATACCAATAACTCTTTATGCCCAAAAACTGACGGGAGCCTGAAAAAATCGTGAAGTGACACCTACTATTTAATTTTTTGTCAGTTGAATGCTCCATGCATTACAAAGCCATAATGTTCATGTAGTCACCACCACTTAGATATGTCTCGTGAATTCGGGCTCTGTCTGCATCAGCCATTTGGGAGAAAACCGCGGACATCGTTCTTTTCTTCACGGTTAAGCAAGTACTGGTAACCAAGTTCTATTGGTGTCACATTTGAATAAGAAATGTGATCTATTTATCGATGCTGTAATGTCCCCATTTGATCTTTCATAGTGCGTCATAGTTCTGTGAACACATTAGTACGTGTCAACTTTGAACTTTCAACAACAAAAAATAAAAAAATTCGCCAATGTCAGATTTGCTCTTGCAACGTCACATTTGAACTTCACATAATTAGAAGGGAAAATACTATAGACATGGCGAGACCTCTCTGCTTTCTTTACGTATCTCCTTTTTGAAAAATAACAGTGAAAACAATTCATAACAAAAAGTGAGCTTAAAAAGAAGTCACATTTTCACTGTTAAAAAATGGAGATACGACAAGACAGTAGTGAGGTCGCGCCATGTCTATAGTATACTTTACATAAGAAAGTGGCCCGAACTAACAGTTGAAACTAGTTGACGCACAGACTTATACTATACCATCCTAGACCATGCACTGTCATGGCCGGCAATTTTCGGTTTGTTTGAAAAGAAAATTATTGCTGAAGAGTAAATGTGCTGATTAAGTGCTGAGATCAATACTACTCTCCTACACACAGGCGTAGGAAAAATAAATAGAAATACGCATTTTGTATTTTTACTTAAAGTTGTGAGCACATTCTCTCTTTGTGACTTTTAGACAGCAACAATACATTTTTTTAAAGACTGTCTTTTTCTTTTAAAACAGAAGTTAACGCAGCAAACGCCCCAATCCGCTGTATTCAAGTATACATGGCCCCTTCTCCCTTTGGCCATCATTTGGTTCAAATAACGCGCCCTATACGCACTCCCGAATAGCGTCACAGTGAACTGTCAAGGTTGTTAGAATCATAAATACACACGTATATGGGTTGACCGTACATTCTCCGACCCTCTCAGATCCCTCACTGTTATTTTTCTTCTTATCTAGCACACTCTGCAGGGGTCTTAGAAAAAAAAATGACTTACACGAAGACCCAGGGGCCCTCACGTGCGCGATATCTGTTTGCCTTTTCGCCGATTCCGTCTCTTAAATCAAATATTAACTTTTGAGAAAACATGCCCACGCCCAAGCGCGACCTTGGTCTTTTAAAAATACATTCCTGTATAATATTATGAATGTTCGTTGACAATGTTATGTCTGTTTCACCGAGTATAAGCTTATTTTTGCCGGGTAACTGATAAGAATTGTCAACCGTAAGTTTATCTTACACTTATCCCCCTTTCCCCGCTCCCCTGCACCCGCGAACTATAATCCGCATCCCCACCCCCACCCCAATGTCCCTCCTTCATATCTCTCATGGCCAACCACCCACACCTTCCCTCTTTAGCGAAATCATACATCATATCATAACTATCCCCCCC
>NW_004797869.1:326561-328541 GCF_000002075.1 Aplysia californica | reverse complement strand
GCTTGTGTGTGTGTGTGTGTGTGTATGTTTTTGTGGCCGGGGTCAGGGATGGGTGGGAGGATTGGATGACGTACGCAGAATGATAATATTATGAGGGATGAATTCCCATGAGAAGAGGGCGTTTATCGAGTGACTACATATTAAAAGAGGTTGAAACCGAGCGGAAATATGGGCTATGCTAATTCCATATAGTATTAACTTGTTGTGCCTATGAACATTTTTATCCATAGTTTTACAGGAAAAGTAAAATCACACGTAGACATACATAAAATTCAAATTGTGTAATAATACTTTCATAAATGAATTATAATAGAATCTAAAAGTACACAAAAGCTGACAATAATCGTATCAGATGCATCTTTCTAACAACATCATAATAATTTATGAAGGAAGGAATTTGTCTTTAAAAAACATCAAGTTATTAGAGATTCTCCTTTATGTGCAGAAACTAGTTGCCAGTTTTATTAGTGTGATAGTTTTATTATTTATATATCAATCGTTGGTGTAGAGCGGGAAAAAAAGTAGAAATTACACAACTTAGGGGCACACCGGTGATCGTGAATATAAAGAGTCCGGTTTCACACAGATTAATTGTACATACCCAGGGAGATTAGCCACAAATCCAAGCTCTAATGTTCATGTTTATGTTCGTGTTAGTTAATTTTGATGGGGAATTACAGAGAGAAACACAATATTACGTCACGCTCTTTTGATAATTGCCTAAACCTTTATTTCTTTTTAATTTATTTTTTTTTTTGGGGGGGGGGGGCGTTTTGAGAAAAATAATACAAAAAAAAAAACCACACCAAAAAACGGTTGCACTTATACAGCAGTCAAGGTGCACATAGTTTTTAAAACCATTTTTTTTGTATTTAAATTAAAATTCAAAGTTTAAAACAACTCTTGACAAACATCTGGGGAACGAATCAATAAATCATCTTTACTAGGCCGTATTTCAGTTTGCCATAAAAATAAATTAGGCAATTATCGAATGAGTGTGACGATATATTTTTTTGTAAGTTTACTCTTCACTTTCTTTTTTATTTTCCAAATGTTGTCCATCAAAAGAAATTGTTAATTTCTCCCAGCCTGAATCTGCCCGGTGACAGCAATATGCAATGTTTGACTCATTATAATAGATAATACGTCGATATGCACAATCGGTACGTTTTCATTATGGAGATTTTATTTAACAAATGGGTGTTTTACATGATTTGGAGTTGGCCAATCAACTTTAACACTGAATAAACTTATTGACTTAATTATAATCATGAAATATATTACTATTATTATGTAAGCTTACTCCATGAGGTTGTACATGTATTGAGTTTTTCAAACGATCAAACATGGCCTTGACCTCATTTTGATTCACAACAGCAGCGTCCTAGCCCTTGTCAGTACGTCAGAACGGCCATTATGCATCTGTGGCAGTCCTTAATTGGTGGGTCGAAAAGTCGTGCATGGCTGTCAAAAATGAGCGTAAAAGGACTTCACTTTGTTGACAGACTGACAAGAGTACTAGATGTCGTGTATGCAAATACGTGTCCGACTCGGTGGTGCGTCTCCTACTGCCGGGTTTTCACGACATTGTCAAGTCCTTTGTACGTGGTATCTCTCTCAGCTCAGCGCTAACATAGAATTACACAGTTCTTTCTACTCAGTACCTAGTTTTGAGAAATTAGACGTAAATAATTTTAAGTTCGACAATATCTCAAGCTTTTTCGAGTGGAATGCTTTGACTTTCTTTATAACAACTCCGAATAATCTTACGATCTTGATGGAGGTTTCTGACCTCATGATCTTAGTAACTCAAGGCAGCCAAAACTAATGTCAGATAGACTTTGTAATTTTAAGGTTGCGCCAGGCTGGCTTTCCTAGAAAGAATCAAAGCGGCCTGTATCTATAACTGACTCGGTAAGAGCTTTAAGTTAGGGAAGGTTTTAGAAATCACGGTCGAACCAGCCCATGTGTCAATTGGGG
>NW_004797869.1:322380-324927 GCF_000002075.1 Aplysia californica | reverse complement strand
TAATAATAATAATAATAATAATAATAATAATAATAATAATAATAATAAAAATAATAATAATAATACTAATAATAATAATAAACAGCATTTGTATGGTGCGGATGCCCACTCAACAGCAAGCTTAATGAGCTTAATAATATATTACCCCAGCAGAGCTGATAGCATTCTGAAACAATCTCAACTTCCGTAGAAGCATACAAAGCAAGCTGCCCTTTTTTCTATAGGTGCTAAAACACTAACACACTGACACAAGTTTTTGCTGATTATGACTAGCTTCCCATTCTCACCTTGGTGAAGTGAAAAACATTCATGTCAAGTGTTTTCCATGGGACACAACGTCGGGCCTAGGGCTCCAACCCCCGAATCCTTAACCCCAAAGAGAAGGGAAGAGGAAAAAATATTTATCATAAAAAGTATGAATATCGAAGTTATTGGTCTTTGCTTTCTAAGTGTCCCAGAACAAGTTGCTTTCAAGTGTTGGCAAATGACGAGAGAGATTTGTAATTTGTTTATTGAGGGTCTCCTTGTCTACTCTAAACTATTGTATTAGCCTCATTAGATTTATAGAGGCACCTCTTATTTCCGTTCAAGTAAGTGCGCTTTCAGATTAACTGCAAGCTGTAAATCATTGATATTATTTTTACTTAGAGTTACCACTTAACCATGTCAAAGTGGCTTTTCAGACTAACTATTTGCAGTAAATCATTAATGATTTATTTATTGAGGAGTCCCTTAACTATGTTTATGTACTCTTTCAGACTTACTGAAAGCTGTAAATCTTTGAATTTATTTATAAAGGCATCACTTATCCACGTTTAAGTACTGTCTCAGCCGACCTGTTTTGGGGCATTAATTGTTAATGGTTTGTTTAAGAAGGCACTAGCTCTGTCTGTATAAAAATATGTTCCTCTCTGATTTCTTGGGCTCACCTGGTTTGAATGCTTTTGACATAAGGAACAAATCGTTGCACTTTTACTGGTAATAAATTGTGAGGCAGCGTGCTGAAATCAGGTGCTCGTCAAAATATTTTAAAAATGGAGAAACAGGCATTTTTCTGTCAGTTTGCAATTTTTTCGAATTTTTGTTTTTTGACTCAACACCTTGAATGTCTATTCAGAAACACTTTTATGAGTAGATTTTATGGGAAAACGTTGAATAAAGGAACGAGAAATGTAAATTTGCAGTTTCCAAGGACTTTTGAGCTATGGGAGTCACCAAACTTTGGCGGCCATTTCTTCTGAAACCAGGCGACCCCGTCTCCTTCAATTGCTATATCTCAACTTCTATTCAAGATATATTGATTTTTTTTTTCATCGCAAGCAAGGCAAAGGAACAACCTTCAAGATGATACCAACAACTCCCCATGCCCAAAAATTGACGAGCGCCTGATTCCACTGCATCGTGACAATGTGTCAGGACGCGGGGGAATCAGGCGCTCGTCAATTTTTGGGTATCATCTTGTTCATTTGTCTTGCTTTCAATAAGAACTTATATATCCATCTTGAATAGAATTTGACATATTCAGGATAAAAAGAAGTGGATGTCGCATGGTTTCAGATGTAAATTTAGAGAGAAAATAGTAGCCAAACTTTTAATGACTTCCCACAGAAAGATGTTTTTGAATAGCCATTAAAGGTTTTGAACCAAAAAACAAAAATTCGATGAAGACTGCAAAACCAGGGAGGGGGGGGAGAGGGAGTGCTGGTTTTATTCATTACATTATTTTGACGAGTGAATGATTTCACCACTATGCCCCTAGACTGGATCTGATCTCTTAGTTGTCTTTTTGTTTGTTCATATTATTCCTTACTATTACTTTGAATGATTATGAGGTTGTCTTTGTTTAGTGAGAGTTTTACTTCACTTTCAACACAATTATGTCTTATAGAATTAGATGCCTAAGATTAGATGCGTTGCAAACACAAAAAGAAGGATAGTAAGGATGAAAGAATGTGTTATAGGAAAGAAGAAGCAAGCAACACCAGAGCATCCACTTATAAAGTTATCGATAGCAAAATTCTAAATCGTTAGTTAGAAAAACTTCCAAGATGGTTATAAGGAATGGTTGCAATAGATTTCATGTTGTCAATAATGTGGAAGTTGTAAAAAAAAACAAATTACTTATCAACATCAATCAACGCTCAAAACAAGTACGGTCAAACCTGCTCTAATGACCACCAACATAAGACAATCACTTGTACCCACGGCCACTTCCCTTTTCACCCTTGCATATTTTTACATCATGATAACACTGTAAGACGTACATCTGTGTAAGATGGAAACATTTTCCATTAACAATAGGTGGCCGCTTTGTACGCCTGAATGATCAAGATACAGACGTCCTACGAAACTTAACAATCGGAAATAATCTGCCATTTATTTTCTCAAGGTTAAGACGCTTGCATCCGCAATCTAACCGGATTTAAAACAGACAGATTATTGTGCCCGAATACGCCTTGTTGTTGTTGCTGCTGTTGTTGTTGTTGTTTTTGTTTTCTTCTTCTTCTTCTTCTTCTTCTTCTTCTTCTTCTTCTTCTTCTTCTTCTT
>NW_004797869.1:317836-318975 GCF_000002075.1 Aplysia californica | reverse complement strand
CCGACACACACACACACACACACACACACACACACACACACACACACACACACACACACACACACACATATATATATTCCTAAGTCTAAGATTCCGACAACAGAAGTACCACAGCATCGGTAGATAAGGGTTGTTGATATTATCTGACCACCAAGTGCTCTCTACTGCACCACTTGGCCACTCGTGTGTACCTGTGTTTGAGTTATGGCGTCTTTTTGAGGGGAGACAATCTGGGCACTTATCCCATAGAGGACACGGATTCCGGTATTTCGACAATGCTTGATGATGCACTGTTTTGGCGTACTTAACAAGAAAAAAGCATAATGAGTTCGTTATTCTTGCAGATTTTTAAATTCTGTTTTCATTATCTGGAATTTTTTAAAAGGCAAGCAAAGACATGTATACTGTAACATGTTATGTTAGTTTGTGTAACACACTCCAGTCATCCTCTCCAAAATTCAGAAGATTTCTAGAACTTGTAAGACTCAGACAGTTTTGTTTATCTGGATGAACAAAAAGGGCATACAAAGACGTGCGGGTGGGTGGTTGGAGGGCGCACTCGTAGGTTCTAATTATTTTCTCTCCGTCTGCTGTTACCGTCTATCTGTCTTGCTTCTTCCCTGCACTATGACAAAACAGTTATTGTGCCGATGTGCTCCTCTTTACTCCAACTCAGTCTCAAAACTGGTGTGCCTTTGGCCTGCTGCTGACTAGGGTATAATTATGTCCTTTTTGGTTTTGTAAGAGTTTTTCGGCGTTTGCAACTGCAGACAGTCATATGAACGCGCGAACTACAGTTCACAGCACGGCTTGATTAAGGTCAATGATTGGATTAAAATATTTTAAATTTATGGTAAAAATATCAATCTAAAAATAACAGTTTGCCTAAAATTAAATTAATCGTTTCTACTATTTCGCGAAAAAGCCAACGGAATTGATCAAATCGAGAATCCTTTTGAGAATGTGTGTCCACTATGTCTTTAACTCACTGAGGACGCACATTCTGGCCACTCGACAAAAAAACATAAAGACGCGCTGTTTTCAGGCACAGCTTCGTAATTCAAACAGATTTTTCGGTATTATTTTCTTGACCTGAAATTTCATGACAATAAAAAAAAATTAATATTAAATTCAATATA
>NW_004797869.1:312958-317101 GCF_000002075.1 Aplysia californica | reverse complement strand
GAGGGGGGGGAGAGGGGAAAAGTGAGAGGGCAGAAAGGTGAAGAGGGAGACGGAAGGAGGAAAAGGGAAAGGGTATTTAGAGGGTAAGAAGGAGAGGAGAGGGATATGGGGAAAGGGGAAGAAGTGGAGAGGAAAAGAAGGAGAGGGGAAATTGGAGGGAAAGGTGAAGGGATGGGGAAAGAAAGAGTGACGGTGTGGAGAGGAGAATAAGAAGAGAACATGGAGGGAAGGAAGAGAGGGGGAGGGAGGGAATGGAAAGAGGTAGAGAGGAAAGGGAGAAAGGGATGATAATATGACTACACCAGAGCAGCACCCGCCAACCACCCACTGTCCTGCCGTCGGTACCCCACTCCTTGCCGCCTTACAGACACCCCCAACCTTTATCGTTCCAGCTCTCTGCCTTAAATCAGTGCGCGGGCCTATTTGACAACGTCCGTAAATGATGGCGATTGAAGACGGGCAATTTTAGGCATTAAAAAAATGAATTAAAGAAGCATAACTTCTTGGGGCATTGAGTTTTCTTTTTAAAAAGACATCTTTGTATTAATACAGAATGTTCAGTTCCGTTCTCTTTATTTGAAACTCTAAATGACAGGCAAAAGGAAAAATTCTACGAAAAATGCACATTTGTGCTTCTGGTTTGTGTGTGATGTTTCAAACTGTGCTGAAATATCGATTTTAGCCTGCTGCATATCAGACATCGTGGTGAAATCAAGTGCTCGTTAAAATAGTAAAATCAAAGAAACTTTACTGTTAACGTTGATCAAAAACACACAAATGCAAATATATAGATTCCAGGGACACTCCAGCTTTCGAAGTCACCAGCGGCAATTTTCTTGCTAATTATATGTCTGATATCAGACGACCCCCCACCATCTTCAATCCCAAATGTCTGGACTTTTTTTCAAGATAATTGAGTTATTTTTTCATATAAAATTTAACAAATATATAAGCTGAAAGGTGGTTCTACTACCTCCGTATGCCAAAAAATTGACGAGAGCCTGATTCCACCTCGTCACGACTTTTATGGTGATTTTATAGTTTCGTTCGTTAAAGTCAAGAGCAGGGGGATTTCAATACAAATTCAAATAATACAAATATGGAGGTGGGGTGAGGGGGGGGGGGGTTCAGGGGGGCATGCCCACCTGAATTTTATCCTAATTTGATGTTTTGCAGTTAGGTAGCATCCCTGCTCTTTATGTAGCCTATTTCAAATAGTATTTGGTCATCAAGACTTCTGGATTTCTTCTCTGGATGTAAACAAACGAATCATGGACTTTAACGAACGTAACTACAAGAACACCTTTACACATTTATTAGTATAATTATGTGTGCGCTATGCCTGTGAAGGGTTAATGTATTATTTTCATGACGTTTTATTTCACTGTCGAATTTTATATTTTTAGTTTGTGTTGTAAAAGGTCTTAGTTCCTAGGTCTGATAAAAGGTCTAAGGTCGTGGTTGCTATGTTTGATAAGATGTCAAAGGAAACGTTTGTCAGCCGACTGGAAGATAGTGTGCTGGAAAAGGGTTGGGTCGGTTTGTGTGTGTGTGTGTGTTTGTTTGTTTGTTTGTGTGATAGAGAGTTTGTGTTTTTGTGTGTAGGTGTGTGTTTGTGTGAATATGAGAGTGTGTGTGTGTGTGTGTGTGTGTGTGTGTGTGTGTGTGTGTGTATGTGTAGGTTTTTGGATGTGTATGTTTATGTGTGTGTGTGTGTCTATGTGTGTTTGTGTGCGTGTTTGTGTGTTTGTGTGTGTGTGAGAGAGAGTTAAACATGTGTGTGTGTGTGTACATGTGTGTGTGTGTTTGTGTGTGTGTGCTAGGGAGAGAGGAAGGAGGGAATGGGAGGGGGTGGAGGGGGAGACACACAGGAGAGGGAGAGGAAAGGAAACAGTGAGAAGGGAGGGGGTAGAGACTGGTAGAGAGTGGAGTTGAGAATTGGGAGCAAAGGGAATGTAGATGTACAGTGGGATGAAAAAGCACATTCTAAAGGTAAATACAGATAAATGTGTTTGGAAAACGACTGATATGGTTATCGGAGCCAATGAGGTGGAGTAAAGTAACAGTATTTTCTCAAAGAAAGATAAAATCTGAAAAACTCTATGCAAAACGCGCACTATGTTCATTTTATGCAGAACTGTGAAACATTAAATAATAATCATTCTCAGAAAACAAAAGTATGAACGAATGGCAATATTAGTATTCTTAAATATCGAGGGCGACAGTGCATATTGAAGAGAACAAAAATATTTCCAAGACATGTCTCATCATAGGATTGTGGGCTGGACAGGAGTTTTTCCTGAAATTCCTAGATTTGGCGCATAGAGTATTTTGCAACGGAACAATTTTCTTTCTCAAAGGAAGTTAAAGTTGATACGAGACAACCGAAATATGCCTGATAATGTTATATTTAGATAAAAGTGTGTACGGGCGCATATGTGTGGGAAGAGGTGAGGGTGGAGGGTGAAGGTTATTTTAACCGTATAAATAACATTGTTGCGTATAATTTATCTTTCTCTTGACTTTATTTTTATAAAAATGTTTATGATTCAGTGCGAACTTAGCGGCTCTTCCGTCACTTTTAGAATATCTTTCGTATTTTAAAATCGTTCCAAGACCCAACGGAACCAATACCGTAGACCACTTTTGAAATCCACCAGAACAGCTCCTTCTCAAAACAAAACTAAATTAAGCAAAAAGAAGCAACCAAAAAAAAAATACAAATGAACAAAACAAACGAAATAACAAGGCAAAACAAAACAAAACCCGCTTTGTTCAGGATTCGAGACAGGGTAAATTGTATCGTACTTCAGCATGCTACTAATTAAAGAAACGAACAACTATTGGGGCGAACAAATCAATAGAAAATAGATAGGTAGAAAACAGAAAAAAATATGGTGGTGGTTCAGAAACTCTTTAAGAAAAGCGAAACAAACATTGCCCACCAAGCCTTGTGAAGATTGAATCCACTATTAGTGAAAGAGAGGAAGGCTTAGAATTATTTGAAGAAGAAGGCTTACAATTATTTGGAGGAGCGGGAGATGCTTAGAATCGTATCCAATCTTTTCTAATCCCAATATTTACATGTCTTAATTCATTTAATCCCATCTCAGAATCATAATGTCTAATCTCATTTCTCTTAATCATACTAACATCGTATTCAACTTGATTCCATGTTATCTCACTTTATCATTTCTGTGTTTGATTTCTGTCATCTTATACCAAAAACATCATGTCTACTTTAATATCATTTAAAAAATACCATCATATTTGCTTTAATTTTATCATTTCAGCATTGCCATCATATCTACTTTAATATGATTTCAACAATACTATCACGTCAAATTAAATGTCATTTCAACAATACCATCATGTCAACTGCATATCATTTCAAAAATACCAATATGTCTAATCTAATATAATCTACCAATATGTCTACTTTAATATCGCTTTAAAAATACCATCATGTTTACATTGATACCATTTCAAAATTACCATCACATTTACTTTAATAGCATTTCATTAACACCGTCATGTCTAATTCCATTAGCACTAACGTCTCAACAAAATCATTTCTAATTTAATATCACTTCAATAATATAATCTCATGTTACAACTTGTCAAAAATATCAGCATGTTTCATTTCATCTCATCTCATCTCACCTCATTTCATCTCATATCACCTAGTATCATTTCCTAATTTTACTACAACTAAATTAGTCTAGAATGTCTCAACATAACCATGTCGTATCTTATATCACTTCAATAATACAATCTCTTATATATTTCCCCATTTCAAAAATGTTAACTTTCCTAATCTAATCTTATCTCATCTCATGTTACCTCATTCATTAATAATATTGGCACAACTAATCTCACCAACACTTGTCTGTACCCATGTCCCAGGTGGTTGTGTCAATCCCGCCATCAGCCTGACCATGTGTTTGACAGGACGGTTGCCATGGAAACGCTACCCCTTCCACGTGATTGGTCAAATCTGTGGGGCGTTCATCGCGGCCTGCCTTGTGTACGGCGTTTATCATGGTGAGAGATTATCATGTATTTGTGTGCGTGTGTGTGTGTGTGTGTGTGTGTGTGTATGTGTGTGTGAGTGTGTGTGTGTGAGTGTGTGTGTGTGTGTGT
>NW_004797869.1:307713-309090 GCF_000002075.1 Aplysia californica | reverse complement strand
GTTGTTGCTGTTGACCTCTTGAACGAGCACTGTACTGTGTTGCCACCCAGATCCTCATGCTAACTAATATTCTCTTGCGACCCCCCACGCCCCCTCCCCCACCCAAATCCCACCCCATCCAACCCACTCAACCCAACAACCCCATGCCTTCATTGCCATCACCCATCCTTCACCTCTCAGGTAACACATTCGGCATGAACTCTGGTTACCCCATCAACCCAGCCCGGGACCTGGGACCTCGCATCTTCATCACCATCGCTGGGTGGGGGAGGGAGGCGTTCAGGTGAGTGACGGCTACTACAGGAGGTACAGGAGGAGAGGATCAATGGATCAAGGAAGAAAGACAGAAAAGGGAAAGAAGGAAAGAAACAAGGATCGAAGCAACAAACAAAATGAAAAGATTAATGCAAGAAATGAAAGAAAAAATGAAAAAGGAGGAAGAAAAAAGAAAGGAAGAAAAAAGAAAGGAAGAAAATAGAAAGAAAGTCAAAACGCAAGAATAAAAGAAAGAAAGAGAGAGAGAAAGAAAGAAAAAAAAATAAAGTATGTTAACGGGAAGAAAGATCAAATTTTAAATATGCGTTAATTAGGAATAAAAAATATTGGCTCTTCAATGAATTATACTTTCCCATTCTATGACAAATGAAACTGTAATGATACACGTAATACGGTGAAGATGACCTGCTGAAAAGAATTCATAAGCAACGATGCAACCTTATTCTTTTATTTTTTTTCTTTCTTTCTTTCATCATTTTTTCTTTTTCATTTTTGTTAAAGGCAACCGTCCTAAATAAAAAAAAGGTGGAAAAAAGACCCCAAAAAAAGAAGAAAAAATAAACCCGCCCGTCTTATCTTGGTCTTGATTCTTTCTCAGCTGCAGGTTATCATCCCCGTGTCACGTGCACACCCGACTGTTCTGCCATGTAAAATAACCCCATCCCAAATTTCGTCCGCTATTTCGTCCATTCCTCTCACCTCTGCCTCTCTCCCCTTTCAACCCTTTTTTCGTGTTCGTCCCTTTCTGAAATTTCCGTCAAATCCGTATCTCCTTCACCCCCTCCTTCTCCCCCTCCCATCTCCCTCCGAGCGCCTTTTCCATTTTTTGTCTTCTTTTTCTTTTCAAAATCACCCCCCTCTACCTTTTCCTTCCCTTCCAAAACAAAACAAAACACAAAAAAAAATAGATACAAAGAAACAAGCCTCTTCTGTTTTTGTCCTTTTAATATTTAATAATCTCAACTCTACTTTTCCATTCCTTCCCAACCCATCCCCCTCTCCCATTACCCCCCTCTCCCGATAACCCTCGCCTCACTCCCCATCTTCATCTGTCCCCTACTTTCGACCCTTCCTCTCCCTACCCCCTATCACTACTGCCCT
>NW_004797869.1:303890-305029 GCF_000002075.1 Aplysia californica | reverse complement strand
TTATTATTATTATTGTCTTCATCATCATCATCATCATCATCATCATCGTTAGCATTATTATCATTCCAAGATCTGGTAAGCGAACACATACGAAAAAGGACAATCACCCACTGTGGCTGCCGATCACTCTTCTTGTTATTGGAAGACTAATCAAAATATTTAAAAATAAGATTCGTGTATAATAATATTATGCGTCTTCAGACGAGTGTTCGATCAGTTCAGCTTGTTTGTAACATCGCGAGGCTGTTTGCAGTTGTAACAAAAGTCTACTAAACCCCAGACAACTCGTTTTATATATAACTATAATCAAATTATAATCATAATCATAGTATTACAAGTTTAATCCAACTGTAAATTAATTGCTTGGATCATTCACTTCTTCTCAGTTTAGAGTTTATCTTAATGTAAATAGACTATATAAAGGTATGGCTATTTAGGGACACTTATAATGCTGAAAACTTGCAGGACAACATTGATTGCATACCAAGGTAAATTCTTCAGTTTTATTTTTACTATTATAATAGTATACTAAGAGTTAAAGGACAAGATGCTGGGATGAAACTGTCTGTTTCAGCCCTGAGCAGTCAGATAATTACACGGGCTAAGTGGGACATAACTTCCTAGGAGACGCTCTGACGGAGATACGTCGTGCTACAAGAACTTTACTTACCCGACGGCGAATCCATGTCTAGTCTTCTGCATACATCGGCAAAGAGTCTCACAACTGCACCAAAGATGCCGGGGCTCGTTATTTCCCATCATGAGTCATGATAAGTTGTGATTATGATTAGCTACATTTATTTAATGACGTTGTTAACATTATATATATATATATATATGTATGTATATAATATTATTATTATAAATACAAGACAATATTTAAATACAATGGTATATAATATTATTATTATAAATACAAGACAATATTTAAATACAATGGAACCTGCTCTAACCGCTACCTGTCAGAAACAATCACATGTACAAATGACCATTTCCCACATCCCCTTTTGGCTACTTTTTTCCAACACAGTTCATACAGGATCACCTGTCTAAATTGACCAATGTTCACTTGGGCAAAAGTAGTCGGCTTGAACAGGGTCTACCGTATACAATGCATGTGTATATATATATATATATAA
>NW_004797869.1:292135-301876 GCF_000002075.1 Aplysia californica | reverse complement strand
GTGTGTGTGTGTGTGTGTGTGTGTTTACCTTCGATTGGGTGAAATAAGTGTATATTATGAAAAATTCCAATGTAGTTGTGAATCCATGTGACTTTATTTTAAAAGTAGATTATCTATTATTATTTCGTCGCCCGAGTCAAAAACTCCTGTAAGCGACATTTTCCTAATTTTACAGGAGAAGCAAAAAACTTTACCATTTTTGCAGTTTTGGGTCTATTGAATTGAAACTTTCACATAATACTCAGGAAAACAACACAAATACGTTTCTGTCACACATAAGTATAAAAACAACCATTTTCAATGAAACACGAGGATATCTGAATCTTTATTAAAAACGTGAACATAAACTCCTGCATGGGACACATACAGGATTTCTTTACTGGTATTGAAAAAAATTGGAGAATGGATGGCGCTTACAGGATTTTAGTAGACAGAAAGTGGAATCATACTAAATTCAGAGTGATCAAACACAATTTAGTTTGTCTTTTGTTGAACTGCACAATATGCTTTTCAAAATCATAGTCAATCTGAGTGTCATACAAAATCTATATGAAAAGACCAAAGTCATTTTAAAAGGTACAAAAAGACCTCTAAAATGCGTGGAAAATGATTCTGATTATCTAAATGCATGAAACATTTTGACTGCCAGAAATAAAAAATTAAACCTCAGAGAGTATGTCTGATTGTCGTATAACTTACTCGTAACCCGCAAAATCATTCTTAGCGTCGGAAAAGCAGGGTGTAGTTAGAACATTACCAATTTGACAGCTAAAAAGTACGTAAAGCTACTTAGGAATAGACATGCGTAGTATGAGTTAAACATTTTTAGCAGTTGGACGCACTTATTTACACCTAACAAGTGAAAAATGTAACATAATACATTTTTAACCAAGCAAACTAACCAGATCTATCATAATTGCTGAAACTTTCATTAGGCCTGTGTAGTTAGAACATTAACAGAACAGGGAACTTCTGGTGCAGAGGGTGATGGGCTGGTGGGATCAGATTTGATGAACGCAATGAAATGAGACCCTGTGAGTAGCTAATTGAAAAGTAAAACTGGAAGCCAATTTGCTGTGTGTCTCGTAAAAACAATGAAACTGACCGTGGCACAAAGAGTATGCCAAAGCAAAGATCAAGAACGTATGTGGATAAAATTCGTAGCAACACATTGTAGCACTTAGATATATCATTGTCATAACAAACTCCTGCAACTTTTTTGCAAACTTGAGCTGGCAATAAGTAATGTTTCCTATTACAGAACAGGGAGATCCTGGTACATAGGGTGATGAGCAGATGGGATCAGGTTTGATGAACACAATGACATGAGGTCCCTCTTTTTGTCCTCTGACACACCGGCTGGTTCACTGAACACTGATACGTTCAGTAGCTGTTCATCTAGTTCTTCTGATTTCCGTCTGCGTCGTATCTGGTCAACTCAACTCAGCAGTCTTTCTCATAGTAGCGGTTGATCATGGTGTCGTTCTCATTTTGAAAGAATGCATAGCCTTGATCTTTGTCCATTTGATCTTCTCCCTATCTTCGTCATTATCAAAGTTCTTGGGTCTTCTTGAAACTGCTTGGAAGTCAAAGAAATCATGTGCAGACATTTCCTTGGCGGTGTACGGATTCTTACTCCTTTGTGCTCCACGGACGACAGTCGTCCACTGTTCTGGTGTGGATACTGGGATTCGTTTGGCAGCATGGACTATCACAGAGTGCAGGGAGCCATTCTCACTCTGAGTGTGTCCGACTTCTAAGAAGCCGTGCTCAAGTTTCTGTAGAGAGGGCAGTGTTTTCAGACAGCTAAAACGTCATCGCGATGTACCTGTTCCGATTATTTTTGGCCCGTGCAGTTGTCATAAATAAAATGAAACACTGTTTTGCTTTGAGCTGCATCATCATCATCAAGTGCCAGATCTGTGTCAGACATCATTCCTTTGCTGGATGCTCTAAAAAAAAGCAGTCACGTTACCCTGACCTTTCCCATCTGTTTAGGTTCTCTAAGTGGGTCTATCTGGGCTTACCCCTGCCTTGTTAGCCTTCAATTTTGTAAGTGAGAGCTAGATGTTTAAGACCTTTAGGTCTATTCAGGTGTCCCAAATACTGTATTTGTCTTTTCCTAATTGTTTCTAACAGTGAGTGCACCACATGGGCTTCATCAAGCACTACATCTGATTATAGTGCCATAATTCAGAGGTAATCTGGATTTTAACCGCATGAAGACACGTGTTCTGGTCACATTTCGCACTGCACGTCTTATGAACACTTGTTATTCTTTCACAAGAATCTCTTGATACTTTGAAAGTGAAGCACATATCTTTCCTTTTCTTCTTTGCAAATCTTGATACAGCCTGTACATTGCGCTTAGGCTCGATCCATCTTCTAGGTACATCCTGCCACTGGATCCACTATAGTAATGGGACGGAACTGTCGGGAAACTGTTGATGTGGGCTTTTATACCCTGAACTGTTTCCTCGCCCACTGTGGCACTCTCTGATTAGTAGAAACGACACCAACATCAATAATTTTCTCAAAGGCACTGTAGACAACATCCTGTTTAATACGTTATGTGCCCAGGAAAAATTTGAGACCCACAGCTTGTCGTCAACAACTATATCTGCAAAGATCGCAGTAAAGAGAAACTGTCCGCCTTGATTGTACATTTTGTGTTCCCACAGGAGTAGGAATGACCTTTTGACGCATGAGACAATGAATTGTCTGGATGTTTATGTCTCCCACTCTTCCAATAGTCGGATAATACATTTTATTTCTTTTGTGCATCCAATTTCAGGTGGCATGTTGGACAAATTTATAATTTTGTTACAACCTTGGCCCATGACATTTGAAGCGACTTTTTTCCCTTTGAAATCTGTGTATGGCAGCCCACTGTTGTTGAATGCTTTTCTCTGATTTTGTTTCCACTGGTCCGGCTGGCATAATCGTTTTCTTGACACGTTCTTGGTGACCTTGTTCGTATACTCTGAGACCACATCCGTGAGGACGGATGATGGTCGTGAGGTCACTGGAGTGGTTTTGCCGGGTGGGAAAGAGTCATCTTGAAAACCCTCACAAGTCGGTGTGACAGCATCAATTTAAAAAAGTGATATATCATTGTCGCAACAAACTCCTGCAACTTTTTTGAAAACTTGACCTGTCAATAAGTAACGAATTTTATCCACATACGTTCTTGATCTTTGCATTGGCATACTCTTTGTGCCACGGTCAGTTTCATTGTTTTTACGAGACACACAGCAAATTGGCTTCCAGTTTTACTTTTCAATTAGCTACTCACAGGGTCTCATTTCATTGCGTTCATCAAATCTGATCCCACCAGATTATTATTCAGATTACCTCTGTTCGGTTTGTGCTGTGTTGGGTTTCAGCTTGGATCGTTGATCTAGCTGTCGCGGAAGACGAAGACGAGGAAGTGCGCTGATCTGGGGCCTTGAAACTTGGTATACTTGTTGCCTTTACTTGTGCGGCAAGGGGTAGATAGTCGTCCACATCACTGTCAGAATCGCTGGCAGGAAACAATGCTGCGCGGTTGACTGACGTTTTACATTTAAGTCCAAGTGTTATTACATCAGCGTCAGATCATTTGGTGTCCGTGTCTCACACATCGTCGTTCCCTATTATTTGTGTCAGGAGTTTTTGACTCAGGCGACGATTTGTTCTTTTGGGTCATCTCAAGACCAAATACTAAATGAAATGTTTCAAACACGTCAGTGTCATGTTACGACTTACTTGAGTCTTGGAGTAGTAGATCTAGATGATAGTTGATGTTGGTGGGGCCCCACCTGCCAGTCGTCTGCTAGTTCTTCGTTAGCCGATGTTACTTGTTTCGGCTTCAGTGAGAGAGTGACCTTCAGATTTCCCACCGCTTGCACGAAATCACATTAGGTCTCAGTCACGTGATATGTCCCCTAGGCCTACGTCACAACAACCACCATTAAGGTGTGTTCACGCCACATGTCCTTCTATTCTTAGGTGGGCTTACACCACATCTCCCCCTCTTTATATGAGGAAATAACAACTTGAAAGGGCCAAAGCCCCAAATAACAAAATCAACTCTTAGGGCGACAACTATAACAAATTAGTTTTTCTCCCAGGAACAAAACACCATATACATCATCTGATATTTACACTAGGAAGAGCGTCTTCCACTTCTAGTGACAACTGGCTTTGTCTCTGTTTCATTTGAAAGGCTACTTGCGGGATCAATTTGAATTATCCCTGGCTCAGTTTGAGGTAGCTCTAACGTTGGTAAATTGTTACTATCTCTGGGTGTAGGAGATATAGACAGGTGTTTATCCGATCTTTTTCTAACCTGTTGTCGGTTCCTCCGTGTAACATGTCCAGAAGAAGTTTGGACGTATACAGATCTTGGAATTACTTTTGCTTCCTCCAGCCTCGGAGTCTTAAGGCAAACCGATTGTCCTGGTTTTAACTCTGGTAGATTATCTATTATTTTTTGTTCTTTTGGGTCATCTAAAGACCAAATCCTAAGTGAAAAGTTCCAAACACATCAGGAACTCAGAAATCAAGCCAATGTGCTTGTGCAAGCTTCATCACTGGAGACGTGTCAGAATGCAACCCAATTTAGATGGCGGCGTGGTGAAGTCAGGCGACCATCAAAATAAATTTTACCCCAAAAAAAAATAAAAAAAAAAAAAATATATATATATATGTTCGAAGAAAACCGACATTTCTTCATCCCCTTTTTTTTGGGGGGGGGGACGGGGGTGTTTTTCTTTTGGGCTGACCACATTTCCTGTCCACTTAAAACACTTTCCTATCTGGATGTTGTTACAAACGATGATCAAAGACATAAAAATGTAAATTTGCAGTTTACAGGACACTACATACTATAACAGCCTTTGAAGTCAACAAACTTTGACGACCATTTTCTCAATAATTTTACCTCTGACACCAGGAACGCTCCAACCCCCCCCCCCTCCCTTTCCCCCACCTCCCTCAATACAAATATGTCGATTTCTATTCAAGTTAAATAGGTTTTTTTCCATTAAAAGCAAGTCAAACGGACAGGCTTTAATAAAATACCAATAACTTCCTGTACCCCCAATGTGACAAGCGCGAAATTTCCACTCCTTGTGACATTTTTTTTTCTTCTGAGTGCTAGGGCAAAGAATTGCTTTGCGGATGAGTGGGGCCATGTGGAGCATCTTTGGTAAAGCCAACAGTTGTAATGTGGATTCCTGTTTTCATGTAATAAATTGTGTAACTGTTTGTCCGGATGGTTCCTTCATGTTCATACCAAAGGACTTTGCTGTATGCTATATGATGTTTGTTTCATTTTAAAAAATTTTGGCGTCATCGAGTTTAGGCTACACTGTATATTTATACGTGTTATATTTGTGAAAGTCCGTCACTATGGCCGCCTAAAACTTCCGAGCAACTTAACTTTGGAATTTGAAAAAAATTAAAGGTGGTTCCGAATCATTTAATGGGTTCACAGTTTTGTTGAGGAGTCTGAAGTCACTGCAGTTTAATTTTCAGTTTTTCATTAGTTTCGTTTAGATCTAATCTTGGGAAAATCCGTCTTCTAAGACGCCATTGTAAACAAGTGAGGTTTCCGTTTACTAGCCGTGCACATTGGTTCCTCCAAGACTTAACGATCGATTCTTTTGAGTCCGTTCATTGAACGAGTACCCAGCAAGTATTTTATAGTTACAATATAAACTCACTCAAAAAAGTTAAGGAACAACTTGTGTTTTCACCTTTCAAATTTAAACTTCAATATCTCACAAACCCGTTAAGATCAGTCAACCAAACTTGGCACACGCACTGACGACTAGACACAGTTTGCCCGTACAGCAAATTTGCCCGCACCAGTTTCACGGTGACGGCGTAGGGCATTCTGAAACACGGCCGAAAAAATGAAAAATATGCTAAATTTCTCTACTTCATCAACATTAGCATAGGGACTGTTAGCTAAAACTAAGCTAGGCACGTGCTAAACAGATGTCTTAGCTGTGAATATTGCTCACTTACAACCCTTTATAAGCCAAAGTTTTTCAGCCATGTTTCATTCAACACGAAGGTCCAACGACGCTTGCTGCCTGACGTCGACAGAGGAAGAGCCCTTGCCTGGCTCCAAGATGGCTCCACGTTCCCAGTCGTTGCACATCGACTTGGGGTGTCCCCATTAGTCATATAGAGGCTGCAAGAACGATGGCGAGCGACCCGAAGGGTCCAGGACAGGCCTCAGCCAGGGCGCCATGTTTGACCTTCGATAGCATTGACCGGTTCATCGTCAGACAGGCCGTGACGTCACGAACCACAACTGCAAACGGCATCAGGGACCAATTACGTGTGACAGCCAATGTCTAGGAGAGCGTGGACACGGTAAGGAACTGTATCCGTAGAGCCAGGTTTGCTTCTTGTGCCCCTGCCAGGCGCCCAAGGCACACGCCGCCCCACCAAGCAGCTGGCCGGGCGTGGTCTGCTCGCCCTTCACAGTGGACACAATGTCAGTGGGACCAGGTAGTCTTCTCGGACGAATCCAGATTCAACCAGCAGCACCCAGAAAGGCGAGCCCACGTGCGCGCCGATGAGAGCTGTTCCACCCTGAGTACATCCAGCAGGTGGCGCCCTACGTTGGAGGTACAGGGAAGAAATCCTGCGTCCCCTTGGTGTTCCTCTCCTGCAGCAGATTAGACCCCAGGCTGTACTGCATGACGACAACGCCGCGCCACATCGCGCACACATTTTGGGGGACTTCCTGCAGCAATGAGCTGTCACCTGCATGGACTGACCAGCTTGTAGTCTGGATTTGAACCCAATAGAGAACATTTGGTATCACATTGACCGGTGGATAAGGGACAACCACCCTCCTGCACAAAACCTTCAACAACTCTTGGGCTGCCTCGTCCAGGAGTGGCAGAACCTACCGCAACAAGTTCTCCGAAGGCATGTCCTGTCCATGAGTCGACGCTGTGCCGAGTGTTTGATAAAACGGAGTGGCTACATTCACTTCTGACAATGTTCATGAAGAACTATGGCTGTTCAGACTTTTGAAATCCGACCAGTGTGACTTAAACTCATTTTACACGAACTTCTCGTTTTTGTTGAAATCTGAAATTGTACACACTTAATCTAAAGAGTCGAAAGCAACTTTTTTGAAAAAATGGATAAATTCGGTTAAACTGTTTTTCAGTTATTTTTCTTTGAATTTTTGTTCCTTGACTTTTTTGTGCGAGTTTAATTGTAGACGCTTACACCCCATCGACACAAGCTATATCATTTAGGAGGTGGGCTGCTCTGATCCTATGTCAGGGCCAGGGCTGTTTGAAAGGGATACAACGTCCCAGCAGACAGACGTAGATACTCGACAAACAACCCCATACGCAGGAATCGAACCCGTGCCTTCTGCTTGTGTGTATTTGACCTAAGAGTAGCAAACCAGCACAAAAAATGGTCATTTAGTGCTGAGAAAAAAGTCAGACAGACAAACAGACAGACAAACAGTGACCACTGACCTAAAAATCTTTTTAAGTCAGTGACAGTGACAGGTAGAAAGAAAAAAAGTAGGACCTACTTAATCTTTCTACACGTGGCACAAACAGGCCTCACCGCTACACCACAGACGCCGGGTCTGAAGAAGGAGACTATCAGTAGTACACAATAAAAATGAGACAAAGAGAATCCGAGAATGGTGGACAAATGAGCAATGGTTTATTTTATAAATATCACAAAAAGTCTATTCCTCCTCCTCCTTCTTCTTCTTCTTCTTCTTTTAACAAACCTTGAGCATCATAAAAAGAAAATAATCAGCAGTCTTATGAGGCATTCATCTGTTCAAGGCATTGCCCTCAACCAAATGCAGAGAGACAATTTTCTTCAAGACGATCGATACTTTCCTCAACTGATAGTAAACTGTTTTACAATCCACAACAACACAATCTAGATAACCCTGCAGAGACAGACAGGATACGCGTCTACCCTGCCTGTCAGGGTCAACCAGAGCTGAGGGAGAGGGGGGGGATAACATCCCAGTATCAAGACTGAGATACTCGATAAAAATTCTCCCCACTCGGGATTCAAGCCCAGGTGCCCTGTGTATGACGGCGACACGCCCCACACGTACACCACAGATGTCGGCCCTAACTTCTCAGAAAAGGATGAAAACAGACGCACATGAGGAGTCATACACAGAACAAACCACTATAATTGATGTAAACATTATTTAAAAAACAAAAACAAAAAGTATGATGTGTTAAATTTGCAACATGGAGACAGCTACATCGGTCTGCACAATGTAAACAATATTATTTTGATTGGGTTGCAAGAAGCTGCAGTAATACTGTGTACGCCGCGACCATGCAGAAGCAAAGACTTTATCACAGGAGCTCTTAGAAAATTAAAGTATACAAAGATACAGATTTACTGACTTATACCAAGGTCCAGAACATAGAAAGATTCACTCATTCATCATATAGAATTATGCATCAGCCCAAAGTATACAAGGATAATCCATGGAGAATCATACAACAGCCCAAAGCATACAATGATACATTAACTACACTTATAGCTCCCCATCAAAACCAACAAACAAACAACAACGAAAAAACCCGCAATATAACAAAACAAAAACTAAAACCAAAACAACGGTGACCCCCCCCCCTCCCTCCTCTCCCGTTTCCCCAGAAAAAGGACCTGATATACAATGATACATGTTAACATAATTAGACTATAACAATGGCTCAGAACACAAAGGTACATGGTGATGCCCGTGTACAAAATTACACACAAACCCAATAAATAAAAGTATACAATGATACATCTTATAGAATCATAATATAAGAGATTCGAACGAAAGTTGGCCGCTCTAAAACAAAAATGAGCCGTATTATAACGGCCGACCTAATATCGGACCAACTTGAAATATTATCCTTCTAACCCTTACCATATCCCTAACCCATTTTCCAATTAATTAGATAGGCTACTAAAGAGTTAATCAACTCAGGTACTTTATAACCACGAACATCCATACCAGAGAGATTGAAACTAACTTAATATATCCATAACATATTACAAGTATGTACAGCGTGACTTTAAAGTAGGGAAGAGTTTGACAGAAACATATCATTATACTTTTTGACTCTAAATCATTGGAGACTTAAATGTAATAAACATAATATCATTTGGTTCGACTTTAACATACCGGTACTGGTCAGTTTCCATACCAGTACAAGAAATAAAAGACATACACACCATAAAGTGGTCACCAGTTCCTTCCATCTCCTCTACATTAAATGGGTAGCAGACGGGCGCTCTGGTGTGGTTTGCTTCTACTTTCTATCAAACAGCCATCTATCATCATGATCTCTGCCCTTTCTCTTTCTGACTTGTTACACTCTGGTAACACCAACTACCACAGAAATCAGGAGACAGACACGGAGAGAGAGAAAAGAGAAAGAGAAAGAGAGAGAGAGAGAGAGAGAGAGAGAGAGAGAGAGAGAGAGAGAGAGAAAGAGAGAGACAAGCAGACGTCTAGACAGACAATAGACAGACACAGAGGAAGATATACACACACAGGCACACACATACACTCACGTTTACAAAGCATATTAAGATAAATAGAGAAAGAGAGAAAAATACTCACACATACACAAACACACATACATACATTATACATAGACACAGGCACGTATACACACACACACACAAATACATACACTCACGCAAACAGAAACATACGTACACAGACACACACGC
>NW_004797869.1:288950-291215 GCF_000002075.1 Aplysia californica | reverse complement strand
TATATATATATATATAACACACACCAGCCCTACACATAAACTAAAAGACTGGACAAAAATGGACGGATTTCAGTAGAGACAGTGGTCAAGCGGTCAGCAGTATAGTGCCGGACTCGGTACATTAGCCCTCATGTTCAGGGAGACAAGAAACAAGACCAAAAAACAAAAAAACAAAAAACAAAACAAATTTTTAAAAAACATACATCCTTGGCCCTGACAAAAGCAGGGTCTTGCCTCCTGTCGCATAGACCAAGTACACAGAATCAAATGAAAACAAAGTCACAACAAATCAATAATAATGATAAATAAATAGCCTTTGCATAGCGCATATTCCAACTCAACACCGCAAGCTCTGTGCGCTTCACAATCTTTATGAAAACCTTTGCCGCCTCATCTCGCTTAATTGGCGACGTTTTCCACCCAGTTACTTTGGATTTTCCCCAAAATATGATGGCAAAGTGTTAAAACCCTCCCACATGCCTTCACGCAATTCAGCGATTACAACCCACTGTTTCCTATTCCTATAAGACATTTGTTGTAATTTGCAACCGAACTGGGACCCTAGAGAGAAGCCAGATTTTGCGCCTTAAGTCAAGCGGTTAGAAATGGAGAGGGGAGGGGTGTACTTTGCTTTAACGATTCCATACCCCTCAGATCACAAGAATATTTATCATCAGGAAAACTATCACATCATTCTGTCCTGCCGATTAAATACGAGTATTAAAAGAAACGCAGTAGTGCGAATCTTGGCCTAATCAGTTGTGTGGGAACATTTTTAAAATTCAGCTCAAGCGAAAATGTCCACTTCATATTTTAAAAGATTATTATCGAAATCTCTATTACTATTACTATGTTCAATGAAGAGTCGTCAGACATTGAAAACATTTGATGATTTCAGCTGAATTTGCAGCGAACAGATTTGATTTTTGTTTAATTTCAGACAAAACATCTTGCTAGAAGCTATGTTTTTAGTTTAAGCGTCACATTCTCACATTCAAGAATGGCGAGAACATCACTTTGCCTAATTCATTAATAAGAACAAAACAAATATAGAACCAAAATAAAATGTCTGACGTCATAAGATGCTGTTCTGCCAGTGGGTCAAGGTCATTGACCTCGAGAGCTGCGGCATTATGCTGAGGTCAGAGGTCAGAGATGAGGCTACCGCAGGTCATCGTCAGAGTCCAGTGTGATGAAGCTACGGGGCGTGGCCTCCAACGGTGGTGGGCGGGGCGTAGGGACAAAGTCGTCGTAGGGGACCTGTATACGTGACAGGGAAGGGCGGAGTCAGGGCGTTACTGAATTTGTCGACACCGCGCCACGGCGGTGTGTTTTAGCTTGTTTATATATTTGTGTGTCTGTTTTTGCTTGTTTGTTTGTTTGTCTGTGTGTTTGTTTGCTTGCTTGCTTGTTTGAATAACACATTGAATTGCTAACAGTCATGTAGTCCAGAGTGGGGGAGGGTTAGACATATGTGAGGCAGCGAGTTGGAATCAGGCTCTCGTCAATTTTGAGGCATGTAGAGTTATTGGTATCATCTTAAAGCTTGTTCATTTGTCTTTATTTGGACGAAAAAATATCCATTTATCTTGAATACAAGTTGAGATATTTGCGAATAAACGAGGTGGGGGTCACCTGTTTTCAGAGGTAAAATTAGTGAGAAAATGGCCACCAAAGAATAGTTATTTCCCTAGATTAAGAGTCCGTGGTAACTGAAAATTTACATTTCTTTGTGAATTTAATCAACGTTTTTCAGAAAAATCCACAGAAATGAGTTCTTTAATGGGCATGAAATGTGTTCAGCCAAAAAACGAAAATTCGATAAAAATTCACAAACCTGTGGAAAAATGCAAGTTTCTTCACTCTGATTATTTTCGACCAGAGCCTGATTCCACCACGCTGCCTCACATATAGACAGTATTAAAAGAGAGAAAGAGAAGTAGTGGCGACCTCCAACCATCCCTCTACGCATATATATATATAAAAAAGAAAGGAGGGATTGGGGGGGGGGCTTGGTGTACAGGGTCGGAGGGGGGTGACTATAGACAAAGGGGAAAGGGACTTGTGGGCTGTAGGTAGAGGTGAGGATGTTCGTTGCTTTGAGTCTTAAGAAGCACAAATATTCAATAATGGTCACTTTATGCTGGGAAAAAGAAAGCGAGACAAGTAAGTGAATTTGGATGGGAGCGAGCGTTGGGGGAGGGGAATGGGAGAGGGGGCAGAGTGAGGATGGGGAAGTGAGGGTGGGGAAGTGAGGGTGGGAGG
>NW_004797869.1:286663-288850 GCF_000002075.1 Aplysia californica | reverse complement strand
CACACACACACATGCCCATCCACGTAGGCTTACAATCACATGCATAATATAAATGAGCAGCAATATAAACAATAATAATCGTAAGCTAGATACACACTCAATGTTATTCTGATGCATGCTCTAGGGTCGTAAGTATACTTATACAAGATGGTTAAGATGTTAGCATTTTGATGGATGATTGTCATTCGTCATTTTCTAAAAAACACCCAGGAAGCTGGGCAATGCGACAATGACTTCTGGGTCTGAAATAACACCCTCCCTCCTTTTATTTAGAACAAATGAATCGATGTCTTTTCATTACTTTTGAATACTGTCTGCTCACAGGAAAAGTGTAAACAGAAAATTATTGATTCGAGAATAGATTGCTGAATACTAAAGCTTCTAAAACAATACAGAATACATTACGACTGCTCAGTGTAAGACTCTATCATACGTCACTATTCAAAATGGCGTATGACGGAGTTTTAAACAAATTGGTCGTAGTATGATGTACCTGTCCACATTACCCTCTATTTTTTAAACTGTCTTTGAGCCAGTCCTTCTTTCAACAGTTGCTTGCTTTTCGCATAGAGTTGACCAAAGTCTTTGGTATTGCAGTTAGGTGCTCCATTTGCAGGGGACCCGAGTTTGATTCTCCAGTGGGGAGAACTTTTTTATCGAGTACCTTGGTCTATCTTTTGGGGTGTTGTATCCCTCTCAGCCCCGATTGATCCTGCAACAGGTAGGAACGGAAGCTAATCTCTTAATTGATCAAATTTTTGTTGATGGGGCGTAAACTCACTTCCTTAAAAATTAAATGTTTTTATTTCTGTTAGAGTTTTACGGCGCTCGAAACAGAGGAGCTATCCCATAGCCTTGTTATAGCCTTACATTAAATAACAAACTTTATTGGTGGAAATGAATAAATTCAACCTTATGTGAGAGGTGAAACTCTCACGAAATTGAAGATGAATATCACTTTATTCTTCTATTTTGTGTCCAAATTTTGTCCATCAAAGGAACATTTTCTTTCCTCCAAACCTGACTCGGCCTAGTGACAGAAATATACAAGGTTTGACCCATGATAAGAGATATGTGCACAACCTGTAC
Source organism: Aplysia californica (assembly GCF_000002075.1). Lineage (NCBI taxonomy): Eukaryota > Metazoa > Mollusca > Gastropoda > Aplysiida > Aplysiidae > Aplysia > Aplysia californica. The sequence goes on along the minus strand of NW_004797869.1, from coordinate 287,761 downwards.
TTTTTCATTATGGAAACTATATTGAACAAATTATGAGTGTTTTATGTGATGTGGTGTGAGCCAATGGTCTTAAACACTGAATAAACTTACCTACTTATGGCGCTGACAACTACATGTACAAAAATTCACATGAGCGCGCGAAACTCGTTGGCTGCATTTACAACAGTTCGCAGAATGGCTTGATTTTGTTCAATGGTTAGGTTACAAATTTTACAGTAAAAGATTCAGTCTTAAAACCATTTACATTCCATTAGGATAACAATTTAAAAAAAAATTGGGTTAAGGCCAATGCCTTGATAAAATCGAGAATTCTGTTGGGATCAATGTTGCAGAACTGTTTTTTTAAATTTATACATTACAAATATTTCCTTCGGGTCTCTCCAAAGTTCTAACATTCTATTAGTATTATTGTATCTTTTGGTAAAATCTGTATCGCATCCGTCACAAGGGGTTTCTCATCTCCCTGAAGGAGGTATTTATGCGTTGAAAAAGATAGACTTATACTCCTAGAGGGCACACTGTCATGGCCGCCGCTCTTTGCTCTCTATTTTAAAAAAAACTTCCCTGTGCAGCGTGCACACTATAGTATTCGCCATTACTTTCAAAAGAAGGGCAAAACATCAGTCTTGCTATAGATGAATGCGAGCGGCACCTTCCCCACCTTGCCCTATATAGTTGAAACTGAGTCAAATGACGCGCTCCGTGGTAAACCAGAAATACGTCAGAATGCATGATCTAGGATTTTATTATGCTAAGTTATGGCCTAAACTTTTCGCCTTTTCTGATATTTGTACACGGGTAGGTGTTGGGACACCTTTATGAAGCAATCATAACTTAAAAACATGGACTGGCCTAGGTATGGCAGAGTGTATAACGGCTTCTATCGTCTGTTAGCATTTGCGGGTCATTACACGTCAACCTCTGAGCCAGAGATGACACCCCCAGGTATCCAGGTATGCAGCAACACTGTCTACATACCATGTGTGGTGCAGTGCGGTTTGGTTTGTTAGGTTTGGTTTGCTTTAGTGTGTTGTGTTGTGTTGTGGTGTGGTGTGGTGTGGTGTGGTGTGGTGTGGTGTGGTGTGGTGTGGTGTGGTG
>NW_004797869.1:284519-286563 GCF_000002075.1 Aplysia californica | reverse complement strand
GGGGGTGTGAGGGTAGGGGAGTGAGAGGGGATGGGTGTGGGGGGAGAGTGAGGGGCAGATGATGGGAGTGAGTATGGGCAAGCACTGACCTGGTCTAGCTTGGGCTTGGGTTTGTTGAAGGCGCTGGGAGGTCGTCGCACTGCGCGCTCCATCGGCTCGTCCGTGGTGGCGGTGGGCGGGGCTTGTCCTCGGGCGCCTCTCTGATTGGTCACATTGTGGAGGAGAGACAAATGGGTGGTTGGCGGGTGCTTTGATGTGGTTTGCTCCTTCTTTCATATCAAACATTTATCGTCCTTATCTCGCCTTCTTTTTTCGTTTATTTTTCTTCTTCTTTTTTTTTTGGTCAATGTATTTTGCTTTTATTTTGTTTTGTTTTTGAAGTCGCTTTTTAGTTACACGACTTTATTGTCTTGTTAGTGCTGTAGAACTTTTACTATACTTAACTAAACAAAAGGGAGAGACAAGGGTAAGAAGCATTAGGACGCTAACTAATTTGTCGTATGTTAAAAAGAGTGCATGCTAACTATTTAAGAACGTAGCGGGCACACATGGCCGATTAGCAGCCGACTAAAGGCAATGTGACGTACGGTACACTTCAAACCATCATAGTGGGTGGTTGGCAAAATAATATGCTCTAGTGTGGTTTGCTCTTTCTTTCCTATCAAACAGTTATCGTCCTTATCTCCCCTCCTTCTTTTTTGTGTATGTTACTCTCTTGTAACACATCTATTCTTCGGCACTTCCTTGACCCTCTTATGTTGCAGGTGGCGTAAAACGCTTACTAAAACATTTGTTGGTTTTAGTAAAGGTTTTACGGCACTCGCAACTGCATAAGGTCATATGAGCGCCAGAAGATTAGAGCTGTTACAAGAGAGTAACAAACATAAAAAAGAAAAAAGGGAGATAAAGACGATAGATGTTTGATAGGAAAGACGAAGCAAACCACACCAGAGCACCCGCCAACTACCCACACTAAAACATTAAAGATTCATACATAAACACAAATTTGCTAAGAATTGTGCATGTTGTTGCCGGCCATATTAAGTTTCAGATGTAGGACACATTATTTTAATAATATGTGGGAGCAAGACGTTATGCTTTTAATTAAGTGCCCCCAAAACTGCACGTGGTCAAGCACTGTCGACTGACAATATAAAAAAAAATCCCGCGTCCTCAAAGAGTTACAGAAAGTGACAGTTGAAAATATAGTCATTACTTTTACTACTATTATTCTTATTCTTATTTTTAATCTTATTATCACTATTACTATTATTATTACTAATTTTATTATCATTATTATTACTATTCATTATTATTACCATTAGTATAATACTCTTATCTCATCTAATCTCATCCCACCTTACCTCACCTCACCTAACTTTATCTATCTTATCTTCTCCTGTCGAATCTTATCTACCTGCAGTGGAGGTAGCGACTGAGGCATGCCTTCGTCCCTCTCCTCTCCTCCCTCCTCTTGTTGGCGTTTTCGGCTCCTAGACCTCTTCTTCCTCTTAGATTTCTTCTTCTGTCGTTCTTCCTCCTCTGTCGTGTGCTCAGCCACGTGCACAGATTTCTTTGTCACGCTGGGGAAGTAAACGAGGCGTCATCATCATCATCATCATCATCATCATCATCATCATCATCATCATCATCATCATCATCATCATCATCATCATCATCAAGAAATAATCGACCACCAGAAAAGAAAAACAAAACAAAAACAACAAATAAACGATATGTTAAAATAAGTATAAAACGCATGCGTTGCTATCTCTAAATGTAGAATAACAAGCATGCTTCTCTATTAATTGAAAAATTAAGGAGGGCTCTTGCAGCCAGAGATTGCTGTTTCGGTATTTGAGTCAACACAACCAACAACAACAACAACAACAACAACAATAACAATAACAGCAACAACAACAACAACAACATCGCTAGCACCACACTCAACTGCCATTGAGCTTCTCCTCAAAGACGGGCACCTGTAGCGAGATATTGGTGCGTGCGTGTGTGTGTGTGTGTGTGTGTGAGAGAGAGAGAGAGA
>NW_004797869.1:283229-284419 GCF_000002075.1 Aplysia californica | reverse complement strand
GTGTGGTGTGGTGTGGTGTGGTGTGGTGTGGTGTGGTGTGTTGTGTTGTGTTGTGGTGTGGTATAGTGTGGTGTGGTATGATGACAATGTGGTTGTGTGTGGTGTGGTGTAGAGTGGTGTCGTATGGTGAGGTGAAGCATGGCGTCGTGTGGTGTGTTATGGTATGGTGGAGAATGGTATGTAATGATTCGATGCGTAATCTTTTTGTCCCATGGGGTGATTGGTGGCTAAAAGAGCACCTGGACATGGATGGCTGGTGCCTCTATAAATAATTTTTGATGGTCAAGAGTTGATTGGTATAGCATGACCTGGTATAGTGGCATGTGTGTGCATGTATGTGTTTTAGATGTGGGGTGATGTGTATTACATCGCATTGTTTTGAAATACCCTCCATTTGTGCAAGATCATTTCAGAGGCCTAATCTCTGATTCAACTTCGAACTCCTACAATACTGAGCCAAGTTATCGGGGAGCTTTAAAAATTCCCATCAAATCCAAGTTTAAAAAAAACACGTCTTGGAGATTAGAACCAGATTTATTCAAACCAAAGTCCATTGTGGTATATACTAAGCTAACGCCACTCTGTTCACATTATTATCATCATCTTCAACGCCTTTCACGCCTTGCAGGGTATAGGCCACAAACAAGCTCCTTCCATTTATCTCTGTCCTGGGCCATCCTTCCAAGCTCGTTCCAAGTGGGCTTCATCTCTCCCATGTCCCTTTCCACGCATCTCCTCCATGTTTCCCATGGCCTTCTCCTGCCTCGTGCTCCTGTGGGTTCCACTGCAGTGACTATCTTGTGATGTTTCCGCTGAGCTTTCTAAAGGTGTGTCCCATCCATCGCCACTTTCTTAGTCCTATTTCTACTATATATCCTATTGTCCTGTCCTTTCCCACAGCTCTTCATCCCTTATTTTATCCTGCCACTTAATTCTTAGGATACTCCTTTTCTGTTGATGAATGTCTGGACTTTATTCAGTACTGTCTTTGTTGTATTCCAAGTTTCGGCGCCGTAGAGGAGCACAGACTTGACGTTGGGGTTAAAGAGTCGAATCTTGGTGCGCAGTGAGATGAAATTCAAAATTTTCTACCAACTGAAAATGTTTAGTGTGTCCCTCGCGCTCGTATGACCTTACGCAGTTGCCAACGCCGTAAAACTCTTACATTCTTACAATAAACAAACAACCCC
>NW_004797869.1:279170-282285 GCF_000002075.1 Aplysia californica | reverse complement strand
GGGGGTGGAGGCGGGGCAGCATTTCCATCAGGTGGCCGAACCAGAGCAACTTCATCCTTTGATATTCAGTATGCTCCACGGTCGGTTTCATCTCCGTTAATTTACGGACAGTTTTGTTGTTCCTAATGCCGTCTTTCCTGGTAGCACTGATTACTTTTCTGAAACTTATAATCTCACAGGCAATGATCTTCCTGTTTAGAGCTGAGTTTAGCTGTCTCGTCTGGCGTTGCTGGCTTAATTAATGTCACTTATTATTCTTCGTCAGCTATGAGCAGGAAGGTAATTAATGAGTCTTTTCAGCAAAACTAGTATTTGAAGAAAGGTACATATTATATAATTTCATTTTTCTTATTATTACCGACGTCTGTGTTGTAGCAGTTAGACGCTTCGCCATCTTACGCGGAAGGCGCGAGTTCGATTCCCGCACGGACAGATTTTTAACGATCCAGTATTTCCGTCTGTCTGCAGGGACGTTTTATCCCTGTCATCCCAAGTTTGTCCTGTAGCCAGGATCGAAGTAGGTCGCTTCCTTAAAGATTTAAGTTGTGTTGATAAGGACGTATAACATTCACATTATATTTTTTAAAATGATGTCTATGGTTATTTATTATTCCCATAATCTCCCCCCTCAATATCGCTTTTTTAGCTTCAGGGGCGAGTCATGTTTCCTGTTCTTTTTTAGTTCTTTCTTTTGTTCTTTCCTTTGTTCTTTCTCGTTCTTTTTTTTTATCTCACCACTAGAGCCGTTGATGTACTTATCTTATCTCAAACTGAGCTGGCCTTTCCTGTTTCCGTCAGTGAGCTGACGAGCTGTTACCTTATCACTTTTTAAAATATAATAATGTAGGCGTTTAACGTCTCAATCAACACAATTTAGATCATTTAGGAGGCGGGATGCTTCGAGAGTGCCAGTCAGGGCCAATTCGGGCTTCAGGGATACATCGCCCCTGCAAAAATAGGAAGACAATCGAGAGAAACTCTCCCAATACGTAAATACAAATCACGTCTTTTGCAGGCTGTGATGGAGCATGTAACCACAAGTACGCCAAAACGGGTCTTAATTGAAAAGACTGGCCAAAATATCTTAAATGGCCCCTTAGACTTGTATCATAACCAGGCGCGGTTCGTCCATAGAGCACGGTCGTGCAGTGCCGCCCAATTAAAAAAAAATGTTCTATTACGAAAAGCACCCACAAATATGAAATAAAAGAAGTCAGAAACAAACACTAGCCAAATATAATATCAGAACAAGGTCCCCGCTGGCGCTGTAACTGTCATTTCTGTGTCAAAAGCGCCGTAAAACATCTATTATGCCATGCTAAAAGTCCACGCGCTTTAACTAAACGTAATAGAATATTCAACAATGGTAATCTGACCTGTAAATCGCTCTTTGGGATAACCCAAGCGATGACGACACTCGTAGCGAGTTTGGCGGTACATTAATATTAACAAGACGGCACATCTCAAATGTGCTCCCACGAAACATAGCCCTCAGCAGGCAGTCTAAAAATAAACGCGATAGCCCGTACACTATTCTGCACTATTCAATGCCAACATTATGTGATCCCCGGAGCAATCCAGCGGAGTGCTCAAGTGAATTATGATTGGTTCATTGTCTTGCCACTATTTTAAGCGACTCTGTGATCGTGAACCTGAGGGAGGTGAACGTGACATACTTAAGTCCCCGCCCTATGAGTTGTGCATTTGAATGGTGAAAATTATTACTCAAGTGTTCAGTTCCAACGCAGATAAAGAATTTGATGTTTAGCTAACAAACAGATTTAGTTCTAGAAATCAAAGCGACCAGTAAAGAGAATGAAAATAAGGTCCCCCTTCACCAACCCAAGATCCTACCATTCCATTAAATATGACTATTTTCAACCCGCTGTTGCTTAATTGTGCACGTCCACTTTTTAACCCCACGAGCCGCCCCTGATCATAACATCTCAGATTGTGTTCTGTGATTTCTTTTTCCGGTTCACTATGTACTGCCATTTGACTCAATTTGAGCCAGATGAGGGAGGATAAGATTGAAAAATGCTACACGCAATCGAATTTATGTGGCACGACATGGTGGAATCAGGCACTCGTTAATTTTTGGGCTTGTGGAGTTATAGGCATCATATTAAAGCTTGTTCATGTGTCTTGCTTTAGATGAAAAAATGTCCATTCCTCTTGGATACAAGTCGACATCATACTGACGACTGAAGGAGGTGGGGATCGACTGGTTTCAGGGGTAAAATTAGCCAGAAAATGGCCGCCGAAGTTAGCTATTTCCTTAGCTTGAGAGTCCTTGAAAACTGAAAATTTACATTTTTTTGTTCGCTTTAATCAACCCTTTTGAGTATAATCAACATATGAATGAGTTTTTTAATGGACACGAAAGGTGTTGAGCAAAAAAAAAATTTAAATTAAAAAAAAAAAAATCTAAAATTTTATAAATATTCCCAAACCTGCAGGAAAATGCCAGTTTCTTCAGTGCCATTATTTTGACGAGCACCTGATTTTACCACTATGTCTCACATGTTTTGCTCTTTTATTTGGGCAAAATGGTGCGGCTCATGGTGGGCACACTTCACAAAGAAGTTTTTATGGAGAGCAAAAAGCGGCAGCTATGACACTGTGCATTCTAGTTACTATACACGTCTTTGAATTCTCATTGATGTCGACAACACAATATTCAAAGACTTATCCTTGTTATAAATTAGAAAACGTATGACGGCAATGGTGCTCCCTGTATTTGCTCGAATTCTGTGGCCCCTGGCGAGGAGTAAGTACCCGTAGCATAGCGACGTATTGATCAGACAGAGATCCGCGCTGGAGTCCGTCCGTTACCTGACACTTGACGGGTAGGTGGGGGACGAGCTACCTTGAGCTGTGTCCCCAGCTCTACGGAATAACCAACCTTCTCCTCCTCCTCCCTTCCGATCTCTCTCTCTCTCTCTCTCTCTCTCTCTCTCTCTCTCTCTCTCTTTTTTTTCTCTCTCTATCTCTATCTATCTATCTATATATCTATCTATCTATCTATCTTTCTATCTAATAATAATAATAGATAGCATTTGTATAGCGCATATCCCCGCTCAACAGCAGGCTCTATGCGCTTTACACTATATTA
>NW_004797869.1:276640-279070 GCF_000002075.1 Aplysia californica | reverse complement strand
TGGCCGCGGCCGCGTTGGACAGGTGCCCGTTTTACAGTTAAATTATATAGAAAAAACGCAAGGGGGGAAATGGAAGTAGTAGTAGCATAGGGTTTTACGGCGCTCGCAACTGCGTAAGGTCATATGAGCGCGCGAAACACAAGCTGGCTCGGGTCAGTAGTTAAATCTTAAAAGGTTTAAAAATCAGTGTAAATATACCTATATTTTTAATCTAAAACAATTTTTCTAGTTAACATAAATTTTTGTAAATAGTACAGTTTACGGGGAAATGGAAAGTGGCCGTTTGTACAGGTGGCCGTCTTAAAGACGTGACCATCAGGGCAGGTTCGACTGTATTTATATGTACATATACATACACATGCACACACACATACACAAAATATACATACACATACATATACGATACTCATACACATACTCAAACACTTACACATACACACATGTACATACACATATACATACACATATACATACACATATACATACATATATTATACACATATACACATACTCATAAACATACACAAACAAACACAAACACACTACATATACAAATACATTTACACATACACATAAATACGTGTACATATAAACGTATACATACACACATACATACACACACAAACACACACACACACTCTCTCTCTCTCTCTCTCTCTCTCTCTCTCTCTCACACACACACACATACACACACAGACGCTCACGTGCGCACACACATACACATGCTCACGTGCGCACACACATACACATACACACGTGTACAAACACAGGCACACATACACAAATATACATTGACACACATAAATAGTCATGCACATACAAAGACATGAACTCACACATACAAACATACACTCATACACTCATACACACACATACTTTCACTCTCATACAGACATATGCATGTAAACCTACGCTCACATAAACAGACAGACAAACACATACACACGCACGCACACACACACATACACACACATACACACATATAACACACTTTCTCTCTCTCTCTCTCTCTGTCTCTCTGTCTCTCTCTCTCAAACACACATATTATACACACTCACACAAGTACACTCACATGTAAAGAAAATATAACTATGCAACTGTCCTGTAAGAGCAATTTTGAGTTAGGCGTCTCTTCCCCCTCCCTTTTTTGGCTTTTTATTTTTTTCAAATGGCGGTTCGCATTGTAACTAAGAAATGCAGTCGAAATTCTTTCAGATCAACAACCGATGTCAAGAAGATCCCTTGGTGGTCCTATAATCGATAAGAGTAGGCTTCGGCCGCCACTCGGGCAAGATTCAGAATTTATTTCTAAAAAACTGAAAATGTTTAATGTGTCCTGCGCCTTCATATGACCTTATTCAGTTCCAAGCGCCGTAAAACACTTACAACCCCCTCCCCTCCACACCCCCATTCCCCCCCAAAAAAAACTCAACAAAAAACTTGCTCCAGTTAGCTTGGGTTGCAAGGGAAATAGTTTCCTCTCATCCTGTTACGATTTACAAATATCAGGGTAGTCTCCCTTTATAGCTTGAAGCTTTTGACTTTCGTCTGCTCGAGTGCAACTTCGTATGGCATGCCTGCAGGAGAGGGACCAAACAAATATATTATATTATTTTTAAACCCCGATCCCGTAAAAAAAAGAAGAAAAAATTGGGCCCTATAATATTAAACACCACTCTTTCGGTGCATAGCCTACGCAAAGTCACCACCCAAAATTATGATTTACAGTAACCTTGCCTACAAATTGCTCAATTTGAGACAGCGACTCAACCCTGTTCTCACATTTTAGTGTTAGCAAATTTCCCAAGACCCCAAGTGAGTCTAAAAAAGTACTGATCTGTCTCTTAGACTTTGTTAATTTTTTTCTTCTTCCGGTTTAGACTAACATCAAGGGAAACGTGTCAGAACCTTAGTTTGCTGTGACCTCCATTAATGTGCTTTAGGTTATGTTGGCCATCTGAAGTTAAGAATTGTATACAAAGACCTAAGAAGATGTAAACTGAGCAATCTTTTGTTTTTTTTTTATCTTGTTTTTTTTTTTAAATCGCAGTCAGACGAAAATGAACAAGTTATAGTGTGCAGTATTAATGAGATTTTAGGTTTTGTTGGTCACCCACATTTGAGAATATTAAACAGAGCGATTATCGTATTCTTACTGCGGACAGAAGAAAGCAAGCTATACCAATCCTTACTTCGGGACAAATCATTGGCTGGAACCTGCGATGCTTATCAACAAGCTTTTTGTCTGTGTTCAACTCTAACCACATATTTGCCCAAAATAGGCTAAATACAGTTTTTGTTGTTGTCTCAAATTATATTTATTCACAATCGTGATTACGATTGGTGACATATTAGTTTATAAACAGAATATTTCACACACAATTTTGAGCAATTCTGGCATAATTCTTTTTGTTTGCGGGGAGGGGGGAG
>NW_004797869.1:270489-274276 GCF_000002075.1 Aplysia californica | reverse complement strand
GATGATGATGATGATGATGATGATGATGATGATGATGATGATGATGATGATGAGGATGATGATGATGATAGCTTCTACTAAACAGATATTGAAAATTCACATCCCCTCTCTCCAATTTGAAGCTAGACGTTCTGCAAATCTGCTAGAAACCCACTGCACCCCAGTCTATGTGAAATGGCGTATACATGTAGTTGACGGATACGTAGTAGTTGTTATTATAAGTGTTTTACGCTCCTATCGACGCTATTTAAATCATTTAGGAGGCGGGCGCCCTGGACCCTGCCTGCCAGGGCCAACCCCGGCTGTCAGGGATACAGCGTCAAAGCAGACAGACGAAAATGCTCGATAAATATCTCCCCCCCCAACCAACCAGACGGGAATCGAACTCACCCCTTTTGTATGCAATCGCGAAGCTAACAACCACACCACAAACAAAGGAACGGAGAAACACAGAGACTACTAAGATTGCAATCCTTCAGAACAGTGGTAATTTTACTCATGTCAAAATGTACTCTCTATGCTGTGGCGAAGGCTGACTTGTTTGTTGGGGTAATCCAAGTGAGACAAAAGCCAGATAGAGATGAGCCTGCATGCGAAACGTTTTCCCACAGTAAGAATGACAGACATCTCTTCTTCTTTTTTTTTTGCGCAATACGGCATCGCCGAGTTGTGAATTAAAACAAATCCTGAATTCGTTTATAAACGCCCCCAAAATAATCGAGAAAATATTTCATTTAATATTGATATTGCTAATTTGGGTTAAACGCTAGTTTAACTTTTATGTGGTACGCGTAATGGTCTCAAGATTTTTTTTTGGTAGCAGATTCAGTTAAACAGTTAATACAAACCCCCCCCCCCCAAAAAAAAAAAACAACAACAAAAAAAACAACAAAAAAAACCGCAACAAAAACCAGAAGGCCAAGAAGTAAAGAGAAGAAGATTCGGCCAGTCTGAGTTTTATGGTAAAGGTTATAGAATTTTTATCAGTGCTTGTGACTGCTTATAATAGTGGCCCGAAAGGAGGGAAGAGAAAGAGGGTGACAATGAAATACTATCAAGTGTTAAGCGCACGGCTCATTGGCGATTTCACAGATGTCTGTTAAAAGATTGTGCAAGGCCAAAATCTGTGGGTGAATTTGACTGCGATGAAGTTTTCAAATTATGGACGGGAAGTAGTGAATATTTGATTGTGTAGACGCGTCACCCCTACTCTAAGACTCTAAGAACCAGGCCAATGAATGTTTCTAAATAAAAACGTGTTTCCCTCTCGACCTGTACTGTGTATCATACTTTCTGCTGCAGTGGTGAATAAAAACATATTTTTGTCACCGTGGTGAAATCAGACGCTCGTTAAAATAATGAAATCGAAGAAACCAGCATTTTTTTTCTTCTCTTTTGCGGCAATATTCATTTCATTTTTTTTTTGGTGCTCAACACTTATTGTTACGTCCATTTAAAAGCACATTTCTTTGTGGATTTCACTGAAAGTATTTGATTAAACGCATAACAATCGATACTTTTGCAGTTTCCAAAGACTCTCAAGCTATTACAGTCGCCAAACTTTGACTGCCATCTTCTCACTAAATTTACCTCTGAAACCAGACAACCCCCATCTCCTTCAATCGCAAATATCTCGACTTCCATTCATTATATACGACTATTTTATTCGTCGAAAACAAGACAAACGAACAAGATTTAAGACGACACCAAAAACTCCACGTGCCCCAAAATTGACGAGAGTCTGATTCCACGGCGCTGTGACACATACTTTTATCTCTGTGTCACGGAACAACGGGCGGTCGTCCGCTGTGAAGGCACATCGATTGTGAAGCGTCACTTGGGCGTATCTGACAGGTGGGGGAACGCAACTAAGGCGGAATCATAATATGTTATAATATAAGACATTGCACAGTGAGATATTGAAACAAATTCTACTGGGACGTTGTGCCCTTCTGTCCATGTGGTGCCTAGCAGGCAGGTTCGAAGCAGCCCGCTTACTGAATGATCCAACTTGTATTTTTTTTGGGGGGGGGGGGGGGGGTGAAACATCCGTAACTTAAAAAGAAACAAAACAAAAAGAAACAAAAAACTCTATTTAGTGATTTTCACGCTAAACTGTTTTCCTCCCAGACATCTGATCTCAGAGCTATTGACGATGTAGGCTCGTGGGGCTAAAAAATGGACGTGCACAATTAATCTATCGCATTCTGAAGATAGCCAAGGGCATAGTAAATGAGACGGTGTATAATTCTAGGATCTTTGGGTTGGTGAGGGAGGACCTCGAGCTTTTATTTTCATTCTTTTTACTTGTCGCTTTGATTTATAGTAGCCTACTAAATTTGTTTGTTAGCTAAACATCAATTTCTTTCATCCTGTATTGGAACTGAACACTCGAGTAATAACTTTCATTACTCCACTACAAAACCATTTAACAGCACAACTCATAGGACCGTCACGTTCACCTCCCTCAGCTTAACGGTCACAGAGTCACTTAAAATAGTGGCAAGACAGACTATGAACCAATCACAATTCACTTGAGCTCTCCGCTGGATTGCTCCAGGGCTCACATAATATTATAGGCAAAGAATAGCGCACGGTTTATTATTACGTTTATTTTTTAGACTGCCTACTTCGGGCTATGTTTCGGCACTATTCAGCAGGAGCACTTTTGAGATGTGCCGTCCTATTAATATTAATGTACCGCCAAACTCACTACGAGTGCGGTCAACGCTTGGGTTATCCCCGAGAGCGATTTATAGGTCAGGTTAAACTGTTAAATATCCTATTATGTTAAGCTAAAGTGCGTGGACTTTGGCATGGCATAGTAGATGTTTTACGGCGCTATAGACGAAGAAATGACAGTTATGGCGCCAGTGAGGACCTATTTTTGATATAATGTTTCGCTAGTGTTTGTTTCTGGCTTCTTTTATTTTATTATTGTGGGTGTTTTGCATAATAGAACATCAACATTTTTTTGGCGGCCTTGCACGACACTGTACATGCATATTACGTGTGTATGTGTGTATGTATGTATTATATTTTACACAGACACACACACACACACACACTTACACACACATACGTACACACGCACACCATTCATACACACCGGCTCACAAAAATATTCCACACAAACGGACAATTAAAAAACAAATTAGTTGCGAGTAACTGTGACTGAGCCGCACAAGCATGCCAGCCGTGACATAACTCCACTGCCGTTGACGATGAACGTTGTGGTTGTTGTTAAATACATATTTTAAAAATTAACAGAGAGTTTCGAAGTAGGCCCTAAGGACCGATTAAATTAAAAAAACAACCCTGTGGGAGTAGATCTATGTTCTGCTTCACTTGCTTGAATACGACGCTGTAGGTGAGTACTGATCAAGTTTCACTAACTGCGTGAACTGAAAAACTATAATATTTAGGTAAAAAGCCAGTTTGAAAAATGTTTTCACCCGACCTACTATGTTAAGTTTCTCCCATGCTGTCAGTCTTGATAGGTTTGTTTTGTTCACGGCTCAAGGATTATCTATCTATCTATCTATCTATCTATCTATCTATCTATCTATCTATCTATCTATCTATCTATCTATCTATCTATCTATTTTTTTAAATTTTGTTTTGTTTTTGTAAAGTGTTTTACGGCGCTCGCAACCGCATAGGTCATATGAGCGCGCGGGACACACCTAATATTTTCAGTTAGTAGAAAATTTTGAATTTTGCCCAGGTGGCGGCCGAAGCCTACTCTTATCGATTTTAGACCACCAAGGGATCTTTAACGTGCGCA